>NW_026992434.1:0-81052 GCF_028769735.1 Zonotrichia leucophrys gambelii | reverse complement strand
CAAGCGGCATTTTGGGGTTTTTTCTCTGTTTTTTTTCAGGTTTTTTTTATATTGGTTTTGTAGGGTTTTATCGAGGATTTTTGGTGTTTTTTGGGGTGTTTTGGATGGGTTTTTGCCATTTTTTAGGGTTTACATGGAGATCTTTGGGGTGCTTTTTTTTCTGGATTTTTTTTTTTTTGGTGATTTTTGGATTTTTTTCAAATTTTTTTGGTGTGTTTTTGTGGTTTTTCCAGTGATTTTTTTGGGCTTTCTTTGAGGTTTTTATGGTTCCATTCTGGGGTCGTTTGGGATTTTTTTTTTTTGAGTTTTTTTTGAGGTTTTTGGGGTTTTTCTGGTGGATTCTTGGTGCTTTTCATGGAGATTTTTTGGTGTTTTCGGGGCTTTTTTTGGGGTTATTTTGAGCATTTCTGAGGTAGTTTTGGACATTCTCATGATGGTTTTGGGTTTTTTTGGGGGGGATTTTCCCATTTTTATTTGTATTTTTTCAGGTGTTTTTTATCCTGGTTTTAGTGGGGTTTTTTCGAGGGTTTTTGGTGGTTTTTGGGGTGTTTTGGATGGGTTTTTGCCATTTTTTGGGGTTTACATGGAGATTTTTTGGGGCTTTTTTCTGGATTTTTTTTGTGATTTTTGGATTTTTTTCAAATTTTTTTTGGTGTGTTTTTTGTGGTTTTACCAGTGATTTTTTTGGGCTTTCTTTGAGGTTTTTATTGTTCCATTCTGGGGTCGTTTGGGAGGGTTTTTTTGAGGTTTTTGGTTTTTTTTTCTGGTGGATTCTTGGTGCTTTTCATGGAGATTTTTTGGTGTTTTCAGGGCTTTTTTTGGGGTTAGTTTGAGCATTTCTGAGGTAGTTTTGAACATTCTCAAATGTTTTTTTGGGCGGCTTTTTCCATTTTTATTTGTATTTTTATTTGTATTTTTTCAGGTGTTTTTTATCCTGGTTTTAGCAGGGTTTTTTTGGAGGATTTTTGGTGGTTTTGGAATTTTTTGGGGATTTTTGGACTTTTTTTGCCTTTTTTTAAAGGATTAAATCCTAATGAAGGCTCAAATCCCCATTAACAACCAAATCCAAATTAACATTCAGCTCCAAATTAACAAAGGGAACAATTAATCAGGTTAATTAATTAGGGCAGTGCCTTTGAAGCAGGTGACGAAGTTCTTGATTTTGGTGTCATCCAGAAAAATCCTCCAAAAGGTCGAGTTTTCCCAAAAAAAACCCCTGGAATTTTTCTCTGGGATGGATTTGGGATCTGTCCTGGATCCTTTTGGGTTTTTTTTTAGGGGATTTGCCCCGGAATTTTTGGGAATGTTTTTGGGATCTGCTCCGAGTCCATGGAAAGATTTTTTTTTTTTGGGGGGGGTTCCTTTGGAATCTGAGCGGGATTTGTGTGGGAGCTGGCCGGGATCCAGCTGAGATTTGTTTGGGATTTATTTGGGTTTAATCTGGGTTTAATCAGGGTTTAATCGAGGTTTAATCCGGAATTATTTCGGGATCTTGAGCAGGATCCTCCCGGGATTTCTGTGGGATCCTCGCTGCCATTTTTTCGGGATCTGCCCAGAATCCTGTTGGGATCCATTGCCCAAAACCCCGTCCCGACCCCCTTATCGATCTTTTATCAATTCCTATCGATCCCTTATCAATTCCTTATCGATCCCTTATCGATTCCTTATCAATCTCCCTTCACTTGTCCTTGGTGATCTACGTAATAAAAATAAACGTGGATTCCCGGCCGCAGCATCGCTCCCCCCACCCTCATCGCGACCCCCGACAGGGCCGGGCCCCCTCCATGTCGCGACAGGAGACAGCGACAGCCAAGGCCGCGCCACCCGGAAGTGGCCACATGGGGGACCGCAATGTGTAAGCACCTCAAGTGGTGCGCCGGTGAAAAGGTTCCGGGCGGAAGCGGAAATTGAAGGAGAAGGGCCGGGGGTTCGCCCGGTTATAGGGGACCCTATAAATCTCTAAATCCTATGGGATCTTTCTAGAAACCCCTCAGAGCTTCTCTATGGGGGCTCAAAGCCATAAAAAGCTTCAGCGACCCCATAAAAATCCCCTTATAGGCCTCTATAGCGCCGCGCCCCCTCATAGATGCGCCCCCCCACGGCGGCTTCCCGCCATTTTGCCCTCAGAGCCCTCAGAGCCCCAGAGGCGACGGGAAAAAGCTCCGGGATGAGGGAAAAAGTTGAAAAATGAGGCGGAAAAATCTCGGGCTGAGGGAAAATGTTGGAAAATGAGGCGGAAAAAGCAGCGGGGTGAGGGAAAAAGTTGAAAAAATGACGCGGAAAAAGGTAGAAAAATAGCGGGGATGGGGGGGGAGAAATAGCGGGATGAGGGGGAAATTGGAACATGAGGGGGAAATCGGAACATGAGGGGAAAAAGTGGAAAATGAGGGGGGAAAACATCAGGATGAGGAAAAAGCAGTGGGATAAGGGTGAAAAGATGAAAATGAGGTGAAAAACAACAAAAAAAAAGGGGGATAAGTGATGAAATGAGATAAAAACTCAGGAAAATCAGGTGGGAAAACACTGGGCTGAGGGGAAAGCCACTGGGATAAGGGAGAAAAATACAAAAATTAAATTAAAAACAAAATAAAAAGGAGGGGAAACCACCAGGATGAGGGGAAAAGCACTGGGATAAGGGGAAAATATCTAAGTTAGATGAAAAACAAACAAAAAAAAGAGGGGGATAAGTAATGAAATGAGGTAAAAACGCAAGAAAATCAGGTGGGGAAACACTGGGCTGAGGGGAAAGCCACTGGGATAAAGGAGAAAAATACAAAAATTAAATTAAAAACAAAAAAATAAGGGGGGAAATAGCACCGGGATGAGGGGAATATCACTGGGATAAGGGGAAAAATATAAAAATGAGGTGAAAAACTAAAAAAAAATGAGGGGGATAAGTAATGAAATGAGGTAAAAACCAGGAAAATCAGGTGGGAAAACACTGGGCTGAGGGGAAAGCCACTGGGATAAAGGGGAAAAATATCAAAATTAGGTGAAAAACAAAATAAAAAGGAGGGGAAACCACCAGGATGAGGGGAAAACCACTGGATAAGGGGAAAAATATAAAAATGAGGTGAAAAATTAAAAAAAATGAGGGGGATAAGTAATGAAATGAGGTAAAACCCAGGAAAATCTGGTGGGAAGAAAATGGGCTGAGGCAAAAAATTTGAAAATGAGATGGAAAAAAACTGGGATGAGGGAAAAAGAAAAAAATATTAAATTATGTAAAAATCTAAGGGGATAAAGCCCAGAACACCAAAATGAGGGGAAAATATCAAAATGAGGTGGAAAAGGGCTAAAAATAATAAAATTAAAGGGAGAATCATGAGGATGAAGGGGAAATATTGGATAAAGTAAAAAAAAAACAAATTTAGGTGGAAAAATGAAAATAAGGGAGAAAAATAATGGGATGAGAGGGAAATAATGGGATGAGGGGGAAATACCAAAATGAGGTGGAAAAGCAGCAAAATGAGGCAAAAAATGTAGAAATGAGAGGGAAAATTACCGAGATGAGGGGAAATTATTGGGATAAGGGGAAAAATATTAAAATTGTGTAAAAATCTGAGGGGATAAGGCCCAAACCACCAAGATTAGGTGGAAAAATACCAAAATGAGGTAGAAAAAATAACTAAAGAAGACCCAAAATACTAAAAAGAAGTTGAAAACCACCAGAATGAGGGGGAAAATAGTAAAAAACCCCCAAATTTAGGTGGAAAAAATCAAAAATAAGGGAGAAAAACATTGGAATGAGGGGGGAAATAGTGGGATGAGGGGGGCAAATACAAAAATGAAGCTGAGAACCATCAGGATGAGGGAAAAATTGGAAAAAAGTGGGAAAAATACTGGGAAAAAAAGTGGAAAAATTATGGGATGAGGCAAACCTGCCAAAATGAGGTGGAAAAACACCAAAATGAGGTGGAAAAACACCAAAATTAAGTTGAAAACCGCCAAAAATCGGTGGGAATGAAGGAAATTTTGAATTTTAATTTTGAATTTTCAATCTTGAATTTCGAATTTGAATTTCAATTTTGGATTTTCAATTTTCAATTTTGAATTGGAATTTCTATTTTGAATTTTCAATTTTCAAATTTTCAATCCTGAATTTTGATTTTCAATTTTCAATCTTGAATTTTGAATTTGAATTTCAATTTTGGATTTTCAATTTTCAATTTTCAATCTTGAATTTTGAAGTTGAATTTCAATTTTGGATTTTCAATTTTCGATCTTGAATTTTGAATTTGAATCCTAAATTTTGAATTTTAATTTTCAATTTTCAATCTTGAATTTTGAATTTGGATTTCAATTTTCAATTTTCAATCTTGAATTTTGAATTTGGATTTCAATTTTCAGTTTTCAATTTTCAATCCTGAATTTTGAATTTTGAATTTGAATTTCAATTTTCGATTTTCAATTTTCAATTTTCAATCTTGAATTTTGAATTTGAATTTCAAATTTGAATTTTCAATTTTCAAATTTTCAATTTTAAATTTTCATTCCTTTTGAATTTGGAATTTTCAATTTTCAATTTTGAAGCTTGAATCTCGAATTTGGAATTTTAATTTGAATTTTGAATTTTGAGTTTGAATTTTGAATTGGAATTTGGATTTTCCTCTGCCCTCAGGCTCCGCCTCCGGCCCCGCCCCCCGCCCCTCCCCCACCCCCCAGGCCCCGCCCCCCGCCCCTCCCCGGGCCCCCCCTTCGGGCCCCGGATTTGCGACGGCGACTTCGACGCGGTGGCGTCGCTGCGCGGGGAGATCTTCGTCTTCAAGGTGAGAAATTCCGGGAAATTCGGGAATTTTGGGAAATTTGGGAATTTTTTGGGATTTTTTTTGGGGAATTTTTTTTTAGTTTTGTGATTTTTTGGGGGATTTTTTGGGTTTTTATTGGATTTTTTGGGGGAATTTTTTAGGATTTCTTGCGATATTTGGTGAATTTTTGGGAGATTTTTTTGGGGATTTTTTTGTGATTTTTTGAGGATTTTTCGGGATTTTTTGGGGATTTTTTGGGGGATTTTTTTTGGGATTTTTTTTTATTTTTAAAGTAAATTTTTGGGATTTTTTTGGGATTTTTTGGGGGGATTTTTTTGGGATTTGTTTTTATTTTTAAAGTAAATTTTTGGGAGTTTTTGGGTATTTTTGGGGGATTTTTTGGGGATTTTTTTGGGATTTTTAAAGTAATTTTTGGGGATTTTTTTGAGATTTTTAAAGGAATTTTTTTTTGGATTTTTAAAGTAATTTTTGGGGATTTTTTTGATATTTTTTGGGGTTTTTTTTTGATTTTTAAAGGATTTTTTTTGATTTGTAAAGGATTTTTTGGGATTTTTTCTTATTTTTAAAGGATTTTTTTTTAAATTTATTTTTATATTTTTTGGGATTTTTTTTGAACTTTAAATAATTTTTAGGGGTTTTTTTGGGGGACTTTTTGGGGAATATTTTCGGGATTTTTTGGGGATTTTTCGAGGTCTGGGGGGTCCCCCCGAGCCCCCGCGGAGCCTTCATGGGACCCGACGACGGTGAGACCCCAAAATTCACCCCAAAAAATCAAAAAAATCCCAAAAATATCCCCCCAAAAAATCCCCCAGAAATCCCTAAAAATATCCCCAAAAAACCCTGAAAAAATCTGAAAAAATCCCCCCAATATCCCCAAAAAAACCCCAAAAATCCCTTAAAAAGTTCTCAAAAAACGCTCAAAATTCCAAAAAAAATCGCCCCAAAAATTCCTTAAAAAATCCTCAAAAAATCCCCCCAAAAAATCCTCAAAAATTCCCCAAATAATCCCAAAATCTCCCCCAAAAATATCCCCCAAAAAATCCTCAAAAATCACCCAAAAATCCCCCAAAATAATCCCCAAAAATTCCCCAAAAAATCATCAAAAATCCCCCCAAAAATCTCCCCAAAAAACCCTGAAAAAGTCTGAAAAAATCCCCCCAAAATAACCCAAAAAGTCCCCCAAAAATCCCCCAAAAACCTCAAAATTCCAAAAAAAATTCCCCCAAAATCCACAAAACATCCCCCAAAAAATCCGCAAAAAAATTCTCAAAAATCCCACAAAAAAATCTTCCAAAAAGTCTTCCAAAATCCCCAAAAAATCACCAAAAATTCCCCCCAAAAATCCCTCAAACCCCCCCAAAAAATGAGTCCAAAAATCCCCACAAAGTCCCCCAAAAAATCCCTCAAATCCCACAAAAAAAATCTCCCAAATAATCCCCAAAAAATGCCCCCAAATCCTCCAAAAAATCCCCCAAAAAGTCTCAAAAAACTCCCAAAAAATGCATCCAAAATTCCCCTAAAAAGCCCCCCAAAATCTCCAAAATTCACCCCACAAAGAAAAAAAAATTCCCAAAAAAATTCCCAAAAAAATCCCCCAAAAATCCCTCAAAAAATAAAAAAAAATATCCCCAAACAATTTGGGATTTTTGGGGGATTTTTTGGGGATTATTTGGGGATTTTTTTGGTGATTTTTTGTTTTATTTATTTTAAAGGATTTTTGGGGGGATTTTTGGGGACTTTTTTTTTTTAATTTTAAAGGATTTTGTGGGGGATTTTTTTGTATTTTTTTGGGGTTTCTTTTTTGGGATTTTTTGGTCTCCTTTTTTTTTGACGTTTAAAGGATTTTTTTGGGAATTTTTGGGGGGATTTTTTGCGAATTTTTTTTGGTTTTTTTGGGATTTTTTGGGGGGACTTTGGGGATTTTTTGGGGGAATTTTTGGGATTTTTTTTTATTTTTAAAGGATTTTTTGAGGAATTTTTGGGGATTTTTAAATTAGGTTCTTGGGATGTTTTTAGTGATTTTTTGGGATTTTTTGGCGATTTTTTGGGATTTTTTTTTTAATTTTAAAGGATTTTGGGGGGGGATTTTTGGGGATTTTTAAGGGATTTTTTTGGTGTTTTATTTAATTCTTTTAAAGGATTTTTTGGGGATTTTTGGGGATTTTTTAGGGATTTTTTTGCGGGTTTTTTTAAAATTTTTTAAAGGATTTTTTGAGGATTTTTTGGGGATTTTTGGGGATTTTTTTAGGGATTTTTTTGTGTTTTATTTAATTTTTTAAAGGATTTTTTGGGGGATTTTTGAGGGATTTTTTGGGCTTTTTTTGGGGATTTTTTAGAGATTTTTTGGTTTTTTTATAAATTTTTTAAAAGGATTTTTTGGGGGATTTTTGGGGATTTTTTTTAGGGATTTTTTGGGGTTTTTTTTAAATTTTTTAAAGGATTTTTGGGGGATTTTTTGGGGGATTTTTTGGGCTTTTTTGGGATTTTTTTGGGGGATTTTTGGGGATATTTTAGGGATTTTTTTGTGTTTTATTTAATTTCTTTAAAGGATTTTTTGGGGATTTTTTGGGGCATTTTTGGGGATGTTTTAGGGATTTTTTTGGTGTTTTATTTAATATTCTTAAAGGATTTTTTTGGGATTTTTTTGAGGGATTTTTGGGGATTTTTTAGGGATTTTTTTTTTCTTTTATTTTTTTAAAGGATTTTTTGGGGGATTTTTGGGGATTTTTTTAGGGATTTTTTTGTTTTTTTTAAATTTTTTTTAAAGGATTTTTTTGGGATTTTTTAGGGATTTTTTTGTGTTTTATTTAATATTTTTAAAGGATTTTTTTGGGTTTTTTTTAAATTTTTTTAAAAGACTTTTTGGGGATTTTTTGGGGGATTTTTTGGGCTTTTTTTGGGATTTTTGGGGATTTTTTAGGTTTATTTTTTTAATTTTTTTAAAGGATTTTTTGGTGGAATTTTTAAATTTTTTTCCGGGATTTTTGACACGACTCCCCCCCATTTTTACCCCTTTTTTCCCCATTTCTCCCCCATTTTTTACCCGATTTTCACCATTTTTTCACCGATTTTCCCCATTTTTTCCCCATTTTTCCCCATTTCCCCCCTCCCAGTATAAACCAGTACAAACCAGTATAACCCAGTTCCCTCCCATTGCAGCCTTCACCTATTTCGACCGCTCCCACCTCTACTGGAAATTCGACAACTCCGCCCTCCGCGTCCTGCCCGGCTTCCCCAAATCCGCGCTCCGCGATTGGCTGGGCTGCCCCGCCCCGGCCCCGCCCCTCCGGACACCGAGGTCATCGTCATCGCTGTAGGGGCGGGGCCGGCGGCGTGGGCGGGGCCTATGGCGCTGCTGGGCGTGGCCTTGTTCTGGCAGCGCCGGGGCGGGGCCCACGCCCACCTGAGGCGGTGCCAGCGGTCGCTGCTGCCCCGCGTGTAGCCACGCCCACTTTTGGGGTGGGGGCCACGCCCACTGTGCTAGGACACGCCCCTTTCAGTTATCTGGACACACCCACTGTGCTAGGACACGCCCCCCTGAATTACCTGGACACGCCCACTTTGCTTGGACACGCCCCTTGGAATTACCTGGACACGCCCACTTTGCAAGGACACGCTCCCCTGAATTACCTGGACACGCCCACTTCGCTAGGACATGCCCACTTCGCTAGGACACGCCCCCCTTAATTACCTGGACACGCCCACTTTGCATGGACACACCTCGGACCCAATCTCTGGCCACGCCCACTTTTATGGGGAACACGCCCATTTTGCAAGGACACGCCCCTCTGAATTACCTGGACACGCCCACTTTGCATGGACACGCCCACCTAACTCATCTGGACACACCCCCGACCCAATGTGGCCACGCCCACTTTTTGGGGGGCAATTGGCAATCCCACTTTGCATGGACACGCCCCTCTGAATTACCTGGACATGCCCACTGTGCTAGGACACGCCCCTCTGAATTACCTGGACACGCCCACTTTGCATGGACACCCCCAAGTCACCCCATGACTCTCGAGGCCACGCCCACTTTGTATTGCCCCTCATTGGACCGGCCTGGCCACGCCCTTTTCGATGGACATGCCCACCTCAGCTGTATGGACACGCCCCTGACCCTGCTGACCACGCCCACTTTGCATGGACATGCCCCCAGACTCACCCATTGACTCACCTGGCCACGCCCACTTTGCATTGCCCCTCATTAGCTTCACCTGGCCACGCCCACTCCAATGGACACGCCCACCTGCCCATCCCAATGATTCATTTGGCCACACCCACTACACAGGGACGTGCCCACTTTGGTTAACCACGCCCATTTTGTGAGGACACGCCCACTCCATATGAACACGCCCCCAAATCCACCTGGACTCTTCACATGGACACGCCCAGTTTTTGGGACACGCCCATGATGCACTTGACCACGCCCACTTTTCACGGACACGCCCACCCGACTCAGATGGCCACGCCCACTTTGTATTGACACGCCCCTTGACTCACCTGACCACGCCCACTTTGTGTGACCACACCCACAGACTCCCCAGGCCACGCCCACTCACCTGGCCACGCCCCCAGACAACCCTGACCACGCCCCTTCACTTTGCCACGCCCCCAAACGCACCCGGACACTCCTACCCACCCAAGCCACGCCCCCTCCGTTAAGCCACGCCCCTTGCGCTCACCGGGCCACGCCCACACCCCCCTTTCCCATTGGCCACGCCCCTTTTCCATTTATGGTGCTGCGGGCCGCGCCCCGCCCCCTCCTCCTCCCTGATTGGCCGAGAGAGGAGCGGGGTTATGCAAATGAAGGGGGCGGAGCTTGGGGTGGGTTTCTGGTTTTTTTTGTATAATTTTCCCGCGGGACGGGAGGGGGGCGGGGCCAAGAGCCAGGCCACGCCCCCGGGGGGGTGGGAGGGGATTAATGAATAAATAATGAGTGAATAAATAATGAATGAATAAATAATGAGTGAATAATTAATTAATAAAGGAGAGAAAGGAAATGGCGCCGACTGGTTTGGACTGGGAGGGGAAAAATGGGGAAAAAAAGGGGAAAAATGGTGAAAATTGGGTGAAAAATGAGCAAAAAATGAGGAAAATAATGCAAAAAAAGGGTTAAAAATGGCATTGAAAGGGTTAAAATGGCAAAAAAAATTGATAAAAGTGGGGGAAATGGGAACTGGTTTATACTGGTTTGTACTGGGAGGGACTGGGAGGGGAAAATGGGGAAAAAATGGGGGAAAAATGGTTAAAAAATTGAGAAAATTGGGTGAAAAATAAAGAAACCAGTACAAACCAGTATAAACCAGTATAAACCAGTAAAACCCCAATTTTCCCCATTTTTTCCCCATTTTCCCCCTCCCAGTCCCTCCCAGTCCAAATCAGTAACCCCCAACCCACGTTTTGCATTGACCACACCCAGTTTATTTTGCATCTCATTTGCATAAATTTGCATCGACGGCCGTCCGGTGGGCGGAGCTTCCGTCCGGAGGGGGCGGGGCTTGTTCAGCTGGAAGGGGAGAAGGGAGAGAGGTCAGACCAGTATAAACCAGTATAAACCAGTATAAACCAGATAAACCAGTTAAACCAGTATAAACCAGTATAAACCAGTATAAACCAGTTCAAAATTTTCCCATTTTTATCGCATTTTTTGCCATTTTTAACCCTTTTTTTGCCATATTTTCCTCATTTTTTGCTCATTTTTCCCCTCCCAGTCCTTCCCAGCCCCTCCCAGTACAAACCAGTATAAACCAGTTCCAATTTTTCCCACTTTTATCACATTTTTTGCCATTTTAACCCTTTAAATGCCATTTTTAACCCTTTTTTTGCATTATTTTCCCCGTTTTTTGCTCATTTTTTACCCGATTTTTCCCCATTTTTCCCCTCCCAGTATAAACCAGTACAAACCAGTTCCCATTTCCCCCCATTTTTAACCCTTTCTTCCCCATTTTTTGCTCATTTTTCACCCAATTTTCGCCATTTTTTCACCATTTTTTCCCCTCCCAGTACAAACCAGTACAAACCAGTATAAACCAGTTCAAATTTTTCCCATTTTTATCACATTTTTTGCCATTTTAACCCTTTCAATGCCATTTTTGACCCTTTTTTTGCCATATTTTCCCCATTTTTTGCTCATTTTTCACCCATTTACCCCCTCCCAGTCCCTCCCAGTACAAACCAGTAACCCCAAACCCCCTCCCAGTACAAACCAGTATAACCCAGCCCCATTCCCAGTCACTCACCTGCTCCATACTGGTCCATGCTGGTTTGTACTGGTTTTTCTCACCGCCTGCTCTTGGCTCTCCCGGATCTTCTGGAGCTGCCCTCGCCAGAGGGGGGAGGGGCGTCTGTCTGCAATGGGGGGAGGGGCAACAAAAAAGGGGGCGGGGTCGGGAATCGCAAAATTCGCAAATTTTAACCCCCAAAAAATTCAGGAATTTCCTCCCAAAATTCCCCCCCAAAATTCCCATTTTTTTCCCGCAAATTGCCAAAATTTTAACCCCAAAAATCCCAAATTTAAATGTAAAAATTCACCAAATTTTACCCCAAAAATTCCCCAAATTTTACCCTCAAATTCCCAACATTTTTTACCCCAAAATCCCAAATTTTAATGCAAAAATTCCCCAAATTTTAACCCCAAAAATCCCAAATTTTAATGTAAAAATTCACCAAATTTTACCCTCAAATTCCCAACATTTTACCCCAAAATCCCAAATTTTAATGCAAAAATTCCCCAAATTTTAACCCCAAAAATCCCAAATTTTAATGCAAAAATTCCCCAAATTTTATCCTCAAATTCTCAAAATTCCACCCCAAAATTCCCAATTTTTTCCCCCAAATTCCCAAAATTTAATGATAAAATTCCCCAAATTTTACCCCCAAAATCTCACATTTTACCTCCAAAAATCCCAAATGTTTCCCCCAAAAAATCCCAAAATTTTACCCCAAAAATCCCAAAATTTTACCCCAAAAATCCCAAATTTTTCCCCCCAAAAATCCCAAATTTTTACCACAAAATTCTCAAATTTTAACCCAAAATAATTCCACCCCAAAATTCCCATTTTTCCCCCACAATATTCCCGAATTTCCCCCAAATTCCATAAATTTCCCCAGAAATTCCCATTTTTCCCGAATTTTCCCCTCATGGTTTGCAGGCTGCCCTGGAGGGCGCCGTGCCTGGCTGAGGCCGAGCTCCCCAACCCCCGCCCCCCCCCCTCAAAAACCCCTTAAAAAAACCCCAAAAAACCCCGAAATTTCCCATTTTTTCCCCCAAATTCCCATTTTTCCCCCACAATATTCCCGAATTTCCCCCAAATTCCATAAATTTCCCCAGAAATTCCCATTTTTCCCGAATTTTCCCCTCATGATTTGCAGGCTGCCCTGGAGGGCGCCGTGCCTGGCTGAGGCCGAGCTCCCCAACCCCCGCCCCCCCCCTCAAAAACCCCTTAAAAAAACCCCAAAAAACCCCGAAATTTCCCATTTTTTCCCCCAAATTTCCCCAAAATTCCCATTTTTTCCCCGATTTTTTGGAGATTTTTAATGGGATTTTTTTGAGGGGGTTTTGGGGATTTTTTGGGGGATTTTTTGGTGATATTTTGGGGGATTTTTTGATATTTTTTGTTGATTTATGGGGTATTTTTGGGGATTTTAATGGGGTTTTTGTGTGGGAATTTTGGGGGATTTTTTGGGATATTTTTGAGATTTTTTGGAGATTTTTAATGGGATTTTTTGAGGGGGCTTTGGTGATTTTTTAGGGATTTTTTGGGGAATTTTTGAGGTATTTTTGAGATTTTTTGGAGATTTTTAATGGGATTTTTTTGAGGGGGTTTTGGGGATTTTTAGGGATTTTTTGGGGGATTTTTTGGTGATATTTTGGGGAATTTTTTGTTATTTTTTGTTGATTTTATGAGGTTTTCTGGGATTTTTTGGGGATTTTTATGAGGTATTTTTGAGATTTTTTGGGGGATTTTTAATGGGATTTTTGAGGGGGCTTTGGGGATTTTTAGGGATTTTTTGGTGATTTTTTGATTTTTTTTTTGATTTATGGGGTTTTTTTTGGGATTTTTATGACGTATTTTTGAGATGTTTTGGGGATTTTTAATGGGATTTTTTGAGGGGGCTTTGGGGATTTTCTAAGGGTTTTTGGGTGATTTTTTAGGGTTTTTTTTGTATTTGTTGGGGGAGTTTTTTATATTTGTTGTCGATTTTTGGGGGAGTTTTTTTGGGTTTTTGTAGGAATTTTGGGGGATTTTTTGGGATTTTTATGAGGGTTTTTTGGGATTTTTAATGGAATTTTGAATGGGATTTTTGGGTTGTTTGAAATGGGATTTGTTGGATTTTAGGAAGATTTTTAATAGCATTTTTTAGGGATTTTTGGGGGATTTTTCAGTGAATGTTTTGGGGGGTATTTTGGGGAATTTTTTGGATAATTATTTAAAATTTTTGGGTGAATTTTGGGGATTTTTGGGGTGAATTTTTTATGATTTTTTGGTGAATTTTGGTGATTTTTGGGGTGAAATATTTGGGATTTTTGGGTGAATTTGGGGGATTTTTGGGGTGAAATTTTTGGGTCAATTTTTGGGTCAATTTTCGGGCACATTTTGGGGATTTTTTGGGGGATTTTTCAGGTGAAATTTTTGGGATTTTTTGGGTGAATTTTGGGAGGATTTTACTGGGTGGATTTTGGGGGCACATTTTAGGTATATTTTGTTGCTTTGGGGGGATTTTTTGGCAATTTTGGGGGATTTTTTGGGGAGAATTGTGGGGATTTTATGGGGCATTTTTCGGGTGAAATTTTTGGGATTTTTGGGTGAATTTTTGGGATTTTTGGGGTGAAATTTTTGGGATTTTTGGGGTGAAATATTTGGGATTTTTTGGTGAATTTTGGCGATTTTTGGGCTGAAATTTTGGAATTCTTGAGCCAATTTTCAGGCACATTTTAGTGATTTTTGGGGGATTTTTTGGGTGAATTTTTTTTGATTTTTGGGTGAATTTTGGCGATTTTTGGGGTGAAATATTTGGGATTTTGGGTTAATTTGGGGGATTTTTGGGGTGAAACTTTTGGGATTTTTTTGTGAATTTGGGGGATTTTTGGTGAATTTTGGGGCACATTTTGGGGATTTTTGGGGGGATTTTTCAGGTGAAATTTATGGGGTTTTTTAGTGAATTTTGGCAATTTTTGGGGTGAAATATTTGGGATTTTTTGGGTGAATTTTGGGAGATTTTCTGGGTGGATTTTGGGGGCATTTTTTGGCAATTTCGGGGGATTTTTTGGGGGAATTTTTTTGAGTGAAATATTTGGGTTTTAACCCAAAAAATTGGGTTTTAACCCAATTTTTGAGGTCCAGGACCTTTTTTGGGGATTTTTAACCCAATTTTTGGGGTCTGGGATCATTTTTGGGGTTTTTGGACCAAATTTTTTGGGGTTTTTTATCCCAATTTTTGGGGTCTGGAATAATTTTGGGGGGTTTTTAACCAAATTTTTGGGGTTTTTTAACCCAATTTTAGGGATCGAGGACCCTTTTTGGGGTTTTTTAACCCAATTTTTGGGGTCTGGAATATTTTTTGGGTTTTTTAGCCCAATTTTTGGGGTTTTTTTAACCCAATTTTTGGGGTCCGGGATAATTTTTTCGGGTTTTTAAACCCAATTTTGGTGGTCTGGGACCACTTTTGGGGTTTTTTTAACCCAATTTTTGGGGTCCGGGACCCTTTTTGGATTTTTCTCCCCAATTTTTTGTGTCCCAGCCCCATTTTTGGGGGTTTTCTCCCCATTTTTGTTCCCTTTCCCACTTTTGGGATTTTTCACCCCAATTTTTTGGGATTTTTCTCCCATTTTGGGGTTTTCTCCCCATTTTCCTTCCCTTCCCATTTTTGGGGGATTTCTCCCCAATTTTGGGATCTCCTCCCCATTTTTTGGGGTTTTTCCCCCCAAATTTTTGTGTCCCAGCCCCATTTTTTGGGATTTTTCTCCCATTTTGGGGATTTTTCTCCCATTTCGGGATTTTTCTCCCATTTTTGGGGATTTTTGGGGATGCTGGCCTTCTGTGAAAATACCTGAAAATTCACTAATGGACACGCACTGATGGGCCTTCTGTAAAAACCCTGAAAATTCCCTTAAGGCCGCTCGCTGCTGAGCCTTCTGCAAAAAACCTGAAAATTCCCTTATTGCCACTCACTTCTGAGCCTTCTGCAAAAAAACCCTCAAAATCCCCAATTCCCCACTCACTTTTGAGCATTCTCAGCTGCTCACTAGAGAAACGTGCAAAAAATCCCGGTTTTCCTCATATTTTACAGGTTTTCTGACATTCTCCAAGGAATTTGGGGTTAAAATTTCCACGTTTTGAGGCGTTTTCTGAGGGGTTTCGCCACAACCCCTCATTTTCCCGCCTTTTTTCCTGGCGCCCCCTAGCGGATTCCGAGTTGAAACGCAGCAAAAATGATTCAAATTCCCTTTTTTTTCCCCCCAACATTTTGCACCCACATTGCCCCCTCACTTCTGAGCCTTTTCAGCTGCTCAGGAGAGAGAAACTTGCAATAAAACCCTAATTTTCCTCATGTTTTGCAGATTTTCTGGCATTCTCCAAGGAATTTGAGGTTAAAATTCCCATATTTTGAGGTAATTTCTGAGGGGTTTCACCACAATCCACGCAAAGCCCTCATTTTCCAGCCTTTTTTTGTCGCAGATTTCAAGTTGAAACTCAGCAAAAATGATTCAAATTCCCATTTTTTTTCCTCCCACATTTTGAACACCCTGAGGGATTTTGGGTGCAAAATCAGTTGAGTTGTCGAAAATTCCCATTTTTCACAATTTCCCCATATTTTTAGGCACTTTCTGAGAAATTTTGACACCAAATAATCCAAATTGCCACAAACCCCTCATTTTTCCAACTTTTTCAGGCACTCCAGGTGGCCTTCAGCCTGGACAGTGACTGTACAGCTCGAAAATCCCAGTTTTTCAATAACTTTGAAGCACCCTGAAGGATTTTCGTAGCAAAAGCAGCTGAATTGGTGAAAATTCACATTTTTACCACATTGTGAGGAGTCTTCTGAAGAATTTTTGACACCAAAAAGCCGGAATTGCCACAAACCCTCATTTTCCTGCTGTTTTCTGGGGCCTCTAGAGCAACAAAATGGCTCCAAATTCCTGGGTTTTTGTGCATTTTGAAGCATCCCCTGAGGGATTCTGAGTGCAAAAGCAGCTGAATTGGTGAAAATTCTGATTTTTCTCAAATTTTGAGGCACTCCCTGGGGGACTCCCACACCAAGAAAGCCAAAATTGGCGTAAATCCCACATTTTCCTGCATTTTTCTGGCCCCTCAGAGCAACAAAACATCTCCAAATTCCTGAGTTTTTGTGGATTCTGAAGCACTCCCTGAGGGATTTTGGGTGCAAAAGCAGCTGAAATGGTGAAAATTCCCATTTTTAACAAGTTTTGAGGTTCCCCTGAAGGATTTTGACGCCAAGAAAGCCGGAACTGGCACAAACCCCTCATTTCCCCGCCTTTTTTTAGTGCCCCTGGCAGATTTCAGGCCAGAGAGCAACAAAACAGCTCCAAAATCCCAAGTTTTTGCACATTTTCAAGAACCTTTGAGGGATTTTGGAGACAGAAGTAGCCGGATTGGTAAAAAAATCCCATTTTCCCACATTTCAAGGCATTTTCAGAGCGATTTTGGTGCCAAAAAATCCCAAATTGTTGCCAACCCCTCATTTTCCTGCCCTTTTTGGCATCCCTGGCGGATTTTCCCCTCACAGCTCCCCGCCATTTTTCTGCCCAGAGGATCTCAGACCAGAGAGCAACAAAACAGCTCCAAAATCCCAGGTTTTTGCACATTTTCAGGAAACCTTGAGGGATTTTGGGGACACAAGGAGCTGGATTGGTGAAAATTCCCATTTTACAAGGCACTTTCAGAGTGATTTTGGTGTAAAAAAGCCCAAATTGGTGCCAACCCCTCATTTTCCCGCCCTTTTTGGCGCCCCCTGGTGGATTTTCCCCTCACAGCTTCCCGCCATTTTTTACCACCCCCCACAATGGATCCCAGATCAGAGAGCACCAAAACAGCTCCAAAATCCCAAGTTTTTACACATTTTTAAGAACCCTTGAGGGATTTTGGAGACAGAAGCAGCTGGATTGGTGACAATTCCCATTTCCCCCACATTTCAAGGCACTTCCAGAGCAATTTTAGGGCCAATCCCTCATTTTCCCGCCCTTTTTGGCGCCCCCTGGTGGATTTTCCCCTCACAGCTCCCCGCCATTTTTTACCACCCCCCACAATGGATCCCCGATCAGAGAGCACCAAAACAGCTCCAAATTCCCATTTTTCAGGGATTTCTCAGGAATTCCAGGCCCTACCCTGGCGTTCTCCAGCTGCTCCGCCAGCTCCTTTGCCCGGCCCAGGGCCTCGTCCCTCTCCTGCCGCCACTGCTGCTCCTGCGCCTGCAGCTGCTGCTCCTCGGCCTCCAGGGCCTCCACCCGGCCCCGGATCTGCTGCAGCTCCTTACGGCACTGAGACACCTCCAGCTCCAGGGAGCTGCTCCAAAGAAATGATAATCCCAGAAAATCGAGGAATCCCAGATTTCAGGGAATTTGGGAGTGTTTTGGGTGAGTTTCTTGAGGGGATTTGGGGAATTTTCCAAAGGGTTCTGAGGGAATTTTGGGGATCTTGAGGGAGTTTGAGCCCCGGCTCTGCTGCAGCTCCTCAGGGCACTGAGACACCTCCAGCTCCACGGAAACAATAATCCCATAAAACTGGAGAATCCCGGATTTTAGAGGAGTTTGAGGTGTTTTGGGTGAGTTTCTTGAGGAGTTTTGGGGTAATTCGGGGATTTTGAGCAATGTCCAGGAGGGTTCTGAGGGAGTTTTACAGATCGTGAGGGGATCTGAGGGATTTTCAGGGATTTCCTGAAGGGTTCTGAGGGAATTTTGGGGGTTGTGAAGGGTAATGAGGGGATTCAGGCAAATATCAGGGATTTTTGGAAGGGTCTGAAGGAATTTTGAGGATCTTCAGGGGTTTTGAGGGGATTCATGATAATATCAAGGATTTTCAGAAGGGTTCTGAGGGAATTTTGGGGATTGTGAGGGGTTTTGAGGGGTTTTGAGGGATTTTCAGGAGGATTCTGAGAGAATTATGGGAAACTTCAGGGGTTTAGGAGGAATTTATGGAATTTTAACTCCCTCAAGATCCCCAAAATTCCCTCAGAACCCTTTCGGGCAGCTTTTGGTGGATTTTGGGGTAAGTTTTTGATGGATTTGGGGCAGTTTTTGTGGATTTAGGTGCAGTTTTTGGTGGCTTTTGGGGCAATTTGGATGGATTTTTCCCAGGTTTTGGTGGATTTTGGGGCCATTTGGATGGATTTTTGAGAAGTTTTGATGGATCTTGGTCGGGTTTGAATGGATTTTGGTCAGGTTTTGATGGATTTGGGGCAGTTTCGATGGGTTTGGGGCAGGTTTCAGTGGATTTTAAGAGGATTTAGGTACATTTTCCCCGTTTCTCACCCAACCCGGGTGCACAGGCTGCTCTGCTCTCTCCCAGCTCCCTCAGCAGGGGGATGTGGGTGGGTTTGGGGCAGTTTGATGGATTTTGGTCAGGTTTTGATGGATTTTGGGGCAGTTTTTCAGGATTTTGGGGCAGTTTGGATGGACTTAAAGTAGTTTTAAGTGGATTTTAAGCAGATTTGGGTACATTTTTCCCCGTTTCTCACCCGACCCGGGTGCACAGGCTGCTCTCCCTCTCGCCCAGCTCCCTCAGCAGGGGATGTGGATGGATTTGGGGCAGGTTTTGATGGATTTGGGGCAGTTTAGATGGATTTGGGGCAGGTTTAAGCAGATTTGGGGCAGGTTTAAGCAGATTTAGGTGCAGTTTTTGATGGATTTGGTGCAGGTTTAAGCAGATTTAGGGGCAGTTTTTGGTGCATTTTTCCCCGTTTCTCACCCAACCCTGGTGCACAGGCTGCTCTCTCTGCTCTCCCTCTCGCCCAGCTCCCTCTGCAGCCGCTCCAGCCGCTCCCTCAGCTGCCGGTTGCCGCTCTCCAGCTCCCGTTTCTCACTCTCCAGCCCCTGCAGCCACTCCTGGGCCTGGCCCAGCGCCTCCCGCAGGTCCCCGAGCTGCCCCCGCAGGTCCCACGGCGGCCGCTTGGAGGCGCCCTTGGAGCTCGTGCTGGTGACGGAGCCTGGGGACATTGACAGGGGTTGGGGACATTGACAGGGATCGGGGACATTGGGGACAGGCACCATTGGAGCTCGTGCTTGTGACCGAGCCTGGGGACATTGGGGACATTGGCAGGGCTTGGGGACATTGGGGACACTGGGGACATTGGGGACAGGCGCCCTTGGAGCTTGTGCTCGTGACAGAGCCTGGGGACATTGACAGGGGTTGGGGACATTGGGGACATTGGGGACAGGCGCCCTTGGAGCTCATGCTGGTGATGGAGCCTGGGGACATTGACAGGGGTTGGGGACATTGGGGACATCAGGGACAGGCGCCCTTGGAGCTTGTGCTGGTGACGGAGCCTGGGGGGACACAGGGGAATTGGGGACATTGGGGACATCCCAAGGGGTTGGGGACATTGGGGACATTGGGACAGGCACCCTTGGAGCTCGTGCTGGTGACGGAGCCTGGGGACAAAGGGGAATTGGGGACACCCAGAGGGGACATTGGGGACATCGGGGACAGGCACCCTTGGAGTTCGTGACGGAGCCTGGGGACATTGACAGGGATCGGGGACATTGGGAGGGGATTGGGGACATCAGGGACAGGCGCCCTTGGAGCTCGTGCTGGTGACCGAGCCTGGGGACATTGGGGACATTGGCAGGGCTTGGGGACATTGGGGACATTGGGGACAGGCGCCCTTGGAGCTTGTGCTCGTGACAGAGCCTGGGGACATTGACAGGGGTTGGGGACATTGGGGACATCGGGGACACTGGGGACATTGGGGACAGGCACCCTTGGAGCTCGTGCTCATGACAGAGCCTGGGAGGGACAAAGGGACACAGGGGGAGTGGGGACACCCAGAGGGGCTTGGGGACATTGGGGACATCAGGGACAGGCACCCTTGGAGCTCATGCTGGTGACAGAGCCTGGGAGGGGACCAAGGGGAATTGGGGACATCCCGAGGGGACATCGGGGACATTGGGGACAGGTGCCCTTGGAGCTTGCCATGCTCATGGCCGAGCCTGGGGACATTGAGAGAGGGCTGGGGACACCCCGAGGGGTTGGGGACATTGGGGACATCGGGCACAGGCGCCCTTGGAGCTCGCCGTGCTCGAGGCTGGGCCTGGGGGGGACACAGGGGGGCTGGGGACATCGGGGCAGTGGGGACATTGGGAGGGGCTTGGGGACACCCGGAGGGGATTGCGGGGACACCCAGAGGGGCTTGGGGACATTGGGAGGGGGGGTGGGGACAAAGGGAAGGGGAGAGGGGACATCTGGAGGGGAGGGGGACACCCAGAGGAACTTGGGGCTATGGGGTCCTGGGGACATCAGAAGGGGGGTGGGGACATCAAAGGGGAGCTTTGGGGACATCAGGAAAGGGCCTGGGGACATTGGAGGGGACATTGGAGCCGTGAGGTGCTGGGGACACTGGGAAAGGGACTGGAGACATCAGGAGGGGCTTGGGGACACTGGGGAGAGGTGGCCCTGGGGACATTGAGGGGGTGCCAAAGGGGACACCAGGAGGGGATCCTGGGGCATGGGAGAGGGACCTGGGGACACTGGGGACAGGAGAGAGGTGGCCCTGGGGACACTGAGGAGGGGCTGGGGACACTGAGGACATTGGGGGGTGTCCTGGGTTGACTATATGATGCTTTTATCCCCAATCGTCTCATTCTGTTTATGTTGAATAATAATAAGTTTTGTACCTTTAAGAGTGTTACAGAGAGTGAAGGGGGAGAGAGAAGAAGCGCACAGTTTGTTTTCAGACACTGCACTCACTCCTCCACATTCCTGCTCCTGACTGTGTTGTCTGCGGACAGACAGCGGGACAGAGAGCTCTTCTTTTGCTTTTTAGTTAGTGTTAGCTAGCTGGGGCAAAGAAGTTCCCTGGACTGTTTTTTTTTCCCTTTTTTTTGGACCTCTTGGAACTGCTCTAGACTGAACACCCAGGGGAGCACCGGCAGCTGCAGCTGTGGCCCACCGGGCCAGACCTGGCCTGCGACAATTCCAGCACTGAGAGACTGATCAGAGACTGAGTGAGCTGCTGCTTGAACCCGGGGTTTTCTCAGTTTGTCATCTCTTTTAGAGTGGCAAGGGGTCTCATTGTTTTGATACTGTTTTGGCCTTATTGTTTAATAAACAGGGGTTTTTTTCCACCTTTCTCCAAGGAGGTATTTTTCTTTCCTCCCAGACCAGTTGGGGGGAGGGGCCGATTGGATCTGCTTTTCCCACCGGAGCTCCTTTGGGGGGATTCCTCCCCAAACTTGCTCTAAACCTGGACAGGGGGGGGGTTGGGGACACTGGGGAGGGGTTGGGGACATTGGGGGGGTTGGGGACATTGAGGAGGGGTCCTGGGGACATTGAGGGGGGGTTGGGGACACTGGAGGGGGTCCTGGGGACACTGGGGGGGTCCTGGGGACACTGGGGAGGGGTCTCAGGTCTCACCAGCCCGAGGAGCAGCCGCCACCGACGCCGCCTCGCGAGGGCCATCTGGGGACATTGGGGGGACATTGGGGGGGTTTGATCCCCTTGACACCCCCAGGTCACACTGACCCTCCCCAAATCCCCATTAACTGCCCCAAATCCCCATTAAATCCCCCCAAATCCCTTAAATTACCCCAGAACGCCTCTAAATCCCCCCAAATCCCCTCTAAACCCCCCAAAGTCCCATTAACTGCCCCAGACCCCCATTAAATCCCCCCAAATCCCCTTGAACTGCCCCAAACCCCCGTTAAATCCCCCCAAATCCCCTTGAACTGCCCCCAAATCCCACCAGGCCCCCTCTAAAGCCCCAAAATCCGCTTTAACTGCCCCAAATCCACACTAAATCTCTTAAATTCCCCTTTACCTGCCCCAAAGCCCCCTGTAACCCCCCCAAACCCCCTTCAATTGCCCCAAATGCCCCCAGCCTCCCATTAAATACCCCCAAACCCCCTTTACCTGCCCTGAGCCCCCAATAAATGCCCCCAGACCCCCATTAAATCCCCCAAATTCCCATTAAATCCCCCAAATCCCCTTTAAACCTTCCCAAATCCCCTTTAACTGCCCCAGAGCCCCTCTCAATGCCCCCAAATCCCCTTTAATAGCCCCAAATGCCCCCGAATCCCCTTTTTCAGCCCCAAAATCCCCTCAAATCCCCCCAAGCCCCCTTTATTGGCACCGCTCTCCACTTTTGCCTCCCGGTTCCGTCCGTACCATTCTTACCCGCGGCCGCGGCCGGGCCCAGCGTTCGCAGCGGGGCCCTGAGCGGGGCCTTGGGCGCGGCCTTGGCATCTCCGGGCCCGAGCCCGGTCCGCGATCGTTTCTGTCAGGGGACAAACGGCGTCAGGCGCGGGCAGGGCCGGGCCGGGCCCGCGCGGGGAGCGCTCCGCACCTGCTGGGGAGGGGCCGCGGGCGGCCCCTCGGACGGGGCCCGCTTCTCCTGGGCCCGGCCCACCGGCAGCCGCGAGGGCCGCGAGGGCGGCTCCGGGGCGCTGCGGGACGGCCTGAGGCGGCGGCGCTGCCATCGTGTCCGGCGCGCCTTCAAACCGCCGCGCGGAAAGCAGCGCCCGCGCCGCGGCCAATGGCGGGGCGGGATGGGAGAGGTGGGCCCGCCCCTGTGGAATTCGGCCAATGGGAGAGCGAGGCGGGCGAAGAGACGGCCAATGGGAGCGCGAGGCGGGGTGAGGGAGGGAGGAGGATCGCCCGCCAAAAGGGGGCGGGGCTTGTGTGGTGGGAGAGGCGGGGATTGGCCGAGCAGGGACGGGGCGGGGTTTATGCAGTGGGCGTGGCCATGCGCGGCACGGACTTGTTTTGGTTGCGGGCGGGGGCGTGGTCTGAGTCAAGCCCCGCCCACATCGCCCGAACAGCCCCGAATTTACCAAAATATCCACAAATCTGCCCTAAATGTCCCAAATCCATCTAAAATATCCCAAATATGCCCAAAATACTCGGAACTCACCAAAAATATCCAATCCCACCAAAATATCCCAATCCCCCAAATATTCCCATCCATCTGAAATATCCCAAATCTATCTAAATTCCCTAAATCCATCTAAAACACCGCAAATGCACCAAATATCCCAAATCCATCTAAATATCCATCAAATCCACCAAATATCCCAAAACCATCTAAAATGTCCCAAATCCACCCAAATATCCCCAATATGCCCAAATATCCCAAATCTGTCCAAAATATCCCAATCCATCTAAATATCCCTTTCCACCCAAATATCCCCAAATCTGCCCAAAATATCCTTAAATACACCCAAAATATCCCAAATCTGCCCCAAACATCCTAATTCACACCAAACAATTTCAACCACCCCAAAGATTCCGAACGCCCAAACTCCCTAAATTCACCAAAACATCCACAAATCCACCCAAAATATCCCCAAACATTCCCAAATCCCTCAAAACCTCCGTAAATCCACCCAAAATAACCACAAATATCTCAAATCCGCCCAAAACACCCCAAATCCTAACTCATCCGAAACATCCCAAAATCTGCTCAAACATCGAAAATCCACTCAACACCTCCCAATCCTCCAAAATATCCACAATTCTGCCCCAAACATCCCTAATTTCACTCAAATATTCCGAAATCCATTCAAATATCCCCAAATACCCCTAAACCTCTCCCAGACACCCTAAACACTCTAAATCCACCAAATATCCCCAAATCTGCCAACCTTCCTAAATTATCCAAAACATCCCAAATCCTCCAAAATATCTCCTATCCACCCAAAACATCCCCAAATCCCACCAAAACCTCCCAAATCCACCCAAAACACTCCCAAACGCACCCAAATAATCCCCAAAACCTCTCCCAGACACCCCAAAACTCCCAAATCCACCTCAAATCCGCCCAGAACCCTCAGTCCCTCCCCAACCCCTCCTCACGCTCCCCAAATTCCCCAAATCCCCCAAAACCCCAAAATTTTCCCCCCAAATCCCCGCACGCATCGAGGGGCGTGACCCTAACAGAGGGCGGCATTGGCATGGTGGGCGTGGCCGTGCTCCGCCGATTCGTTACTGGTTAAGCCGGCGTGGGCGTGGCTAACCGCGTTGTGGCGTGGCTAACCGCGTTGTGGGCGTGGCCCGCGCTCTGTGGGCGTGGCCCCACCCTCTGCAGCAGCCGCTGCGGGTGCGTTCAGGGGGGCGTGGCCTGAACCCCCAATGGGCGTGGCCTCCCTTTAGCGGGCGTGGCCTGAGCCCGGCTGACGCCCTCGGCCGCGCGGGGGGGGCGGATTTTGGGGGCGTTTTTGGGGTCTCGGCGCTGGCCCCGCCCCCTCCCATCCCCGGGGGGTCCCGGGGGGGTCCCGGGGGGGTCCCGGGGTGTCCCCGGTGCCGCCGTCCCTCAGGGGCCCCCCCGCGCCGCCGCTGCTGCGTCACAGCCCCGCCGCCAACGCCGCCTCCGCCCGCAGCGGCCGCGGGGCCGGGCCGGGACCCCCGGGAAACACCGGGACAGAGCCGGGACCCCCGGGAAACACCGGGAACCACCGGGACAGACCCGGGAACCACCGGGATCAACCCCGGGATCAGCCCCGGGAGCGGCAGGAGAGACTCGGGACACCCCCCCTGCCCGCGTGAGAGCCCCCCGGGAAACGGGACCGAGCCCCCAATAGAGGGAGACCCCAAATGGGAAAGGGACACCCCAAAAAATAGGGATACCCCCCCCAAAAAATAGGGACACCTCCGAATATAGGGATACCCCCCAAAAAAATAGCGACACCCCCAAATATAGGGATGGCACCGCCAAAAATAGGGACACCCCCATCATCAGGGACACACCCCCAAATATGGGGACAGCACCCCCAAAAACAGGGACAGGGCCTTCGGGAAAGGGGCACCCCCAAATATAGGGATGGACACCTGAAAATAGGGATGGACAGCCTCAAAAATAGGGATGGACACCCCCAAATATAGGGATACACCCCAAATATAGGGAGAGCACCCCGAAAATAGGGACAGCCCAAATGGGGGAGGGACAGCACCCCCCAAAATTAGGGACCCCTCAGAAATAGGGACACCCCCAAAAAATGGGACCCCCTCAATGGGAATAAGGCACCCCCAAAAACAGAGAAACCTCCCCAAAATCGGGGCACCCCCCAACATAGGGACAGCTCCCTAAAAATAGAGACCCCCAAAAATAGGGACAGCCCCAAAAATAGGGACAGCTCCCCAAAAATAGAGAGACCCCCAAAAAGAGGGACACCCCCAAAAATAGGGACGGCCCCCCAAAATAGGGATACCCCTAAAAATAGGGACAAACCCAATGGGAAAGGGACAGCCCTAAAATAGGGACAGCCCCAAAATAGGGACACCCCCAAACATAGGGACAGGCCCCCCAAAATAGGGACAAAAAAAGACCGCCCCAAAATAAGGACACCCCTAAATATAGGGACACCCCAAAATAAGGACACCCCCCCCACAAACATAGGGACACCCCCCCACGCGGGAATGGGACACTCCCAAAAACCAGGGACACACCCTCCCCCCGCGGGACCCCCCTGTTGGAAAAGAAATGAAATTTGGCAAAATGTTTTATTATAGTTTAGTTGTGAGTTTTGTGTGAATTGGTTTGTAAAAATAATTTTGTAGCCGTTGATATTATGTGATTGAGTTTTGTGTAACCCTGGCAAGTAGCTTTAGAAACCTAATAAACATTAAGCCAGGGTAGGAGAGTAAGAAGACTAACCGGTTTGGGGATAGCATACAATAGGACAGGTAGAAGATTTATGATTTTGCTCGTGAACTAGGGAATGTATTACAAGGGTCCGTAGTTTGGCGAAGGTCCACTGTTTCTTGGAGACTTTGCGAAGGGCCACTGTTTCTTGGAGACTTTGTTATGAATTGCTTGTGTATAAAAGGAAAACACCCATGTGTGAATTTTGGGGTTCTGTTTTTGGGGACGCTAGTCCGCAGGCCCCCGGGCCCTTCAATAAAGCGCCGCACAAAACTTATCCGAGTTTTGTGTCCTTTATCAATAGGGCAACAGTTTTCTGGCGACCGCGGCAGGACTCCGAGGGTTGCTGGGGCGGTTCGCGTCTCGATCCACTCCAAGCCGGCGCCGAGCACTTCTCGGAGGAGTCATCGGTCGTGCCCGAACCCCCGTGCCTGTCGGACGACTGCAGAAGGTAAGCCCGAAGGCGCTTTATATTGGAAAAAGGTGATAATTGGATTTGGTTTGGTGGTTAATGGAAAAAGCCTAGGCTCCGGCCATAAGACGTCTAGGGTACGCAGGTCCGGAATTCGCCTCCTATTGTTTTTTTTTTCTTGGGGAAGGACGGCGAAAAGGTATATTGGTTTATTGGGATTAAAGGTGGAATAGGAAAAAAAAAAAAAAAAAAAAGTTAAAGGCTGTAATATGATGTCTTTTAAAACTTTTAAAACTTTGGTGCAGGCCAATGGAAAAATACCTGGAAATACGCCATTAGGTTGTATATTGAAAAGGTGGAAAGGTGAAGGCTTTTCTCAAGAGTTAGATAAGAACAAAATGATAGATTATTGTAACCGTTGGTGGCCTGAATATGAGATTGGGGAAGCAGGATGGCCGATGAATGGTACACTGGAATTGGAGATAATGGAATCTTTGATGCAATTTTTAAGGAGGAATGAGAAATGGGATGAAATAGCATATTTAGATTTGGTTTTTGTTTTATATCGGAAAGAAGAATGGCAAAAGGAGTGTGGTATTTTGGTTTTACAGATGAATGATGAGAGCGGGTGTGTTGGATGTAAAGAAAGAAAGGAGCGTGATTTGTATCCCCCGATTGAAGAAGATTTATCCTATTGTGTAGCACTTCCGAGGGGTCCGGTTGTTCCTAATGTACCTTTTGCTCCCCCTGCTGACATAACTATAAAAAGGGCATCTAGCGAGAGTGGCAGTGATAGTGAAAAGAGTGAAAGTGTTAAAAGGACTCCGTTAGCAGAGCGGACTCGCCAAGGAAGGAAGGGGCAGAAGGGGCCAAATTTAATTGCGCCGTTAAGGGAAGCTGTGGGACCACAGGGAGAAAGGATACTTACAAAGGTGCCTTTCTCTCCAGGGGACTTGGTAATATGGAAACAATCGGCTGGGAGTTATCGGGAGGACCCTGAAAGGGTAGCAAGGGTGGTTAAAATGGTGATAAAAACTCAGAATCCGGACTGGAATGATTTACAGGTATTATTGGATACTATAATGGATTCCACAGAAAAGGAAATGGTTATTAAAGCCATGAGAGAAAAGGCTCGTGAGGAGATTAGGTTGCGACAACTAAATGAAACAGTTGATGAATTGGTGCCAAGTGAGGAACCCAGGTGGGATCCAAACTCTACGGGAGGAATAAGGGCTGTAAAACGATATCAGGAATTGTTGGTGGAAGGAATTAGAACAGGAATACCTAAGACTATGAATTGGTCTAAGCTGTATTTGGTCAAGCAGGACAAGAATGAGTCTCCATCTGCCTTTTTGGAACGACTAAAAGACATGGCTCGGAAGTTTACTAATTTAGATGTAGAAGATCAATCAGGGAAACTTCAATTGGCATTATTGTTTTTAGGGCAATCACAAGATGATATTAGGAAAAAGTTACAAAAGCTGGAAGGGGAGGATACTCGGAATTTGGATAAAATGTTCGAGGTAGCATGGAATAAATGAGCCTTGCTTGGTCTTATC
Source organism: Zonotrichia leucophrys gambelii (assembly GCF_028769735.1). Lineage (NCBI taxonomy): Eukaryota > Metazoa > Chordata > Aves > Passeriformes > Passerellidae > Zonotrichia > Zonotrichia leucophrys. The sequence goes on along the minus strand of NW_026992434.1, from coordinate 53,498 downwards.
CTATGCAAGCTGTTACAGCTCCAGAGCTCAGTCCCCAAGGGGACTGGGTGCTAGAAGCCAGCTCGCTCTCAGACCAAGGCCGCGGGTCAGCCCCTAGCAAGCAGGGAGATATTCAGCTCTTATAGTGATTAGGCAGCTCTTGTGATTTCAGCTTTGCTTGCTAGGTAGCTTTTCCCTTGGCCTAAGGCTCCAGCAGACGGTAGAGAGAGGAGAAGCAGAAGACGCTGGCTGTTCCACGAGTATGGCTTTATTGTAGGGGTCCGTGAAGGGTCTCAGCTCTTCTTCTTCCGAGTTAGTAGGGGTACAGTATGCTACTTTTATACCCTTGGCCTGGATCCAATCCTGACCAATGGCAAAGGTGTTAGGGTGACCATAAGTGACCAATGGTAGGGTTTAACACAATATTGCCTTACATGGCTATAGGGATAAGGTACAAGGCGGATGTCCCTGGGGACAGGAAGCTTCTTTGCCGCTGTGTCAGCATTCTATTCTCCAAGAGGCCCTGGCTAAACCTGAGGGGTTTACTACAACTCCACTTTCTGTTTTTACAAAAAATGCATTCGTGAGAGTTCTTTTGAAACAGTGAACAAGACACAAGAACATAACTAACACTGTAAAAATTACAAGGAGAATCAACAACAATCCCTTAACTAAAGATGCGGCCCATCCTGTTAGTCCCCATTTTCCGCAAATTTCATTGACCCAATCTGGGAGTCTTTCTACTTTCAAGTCCTTCACAAGATCTTTCAGTTTCTGGATGTTCGCATGGATGGATTCCGAACGCGAAGAGAGGTTGAAGCCACACATTCCTTCAAAGTCCTCACATCCATGTCCGTGGGCAAGCAGCAGGAAGTCGATTGCTGCTTGGTTTTGGAGTGAAGCTTGTCTTGTGGTTTCTTCTTCCTTTAAGAGATCACTCAGGGCTGCTGATGTGGCGTTAGCTTGTTTACTGAGCCAGCACCCAAGGTGACTGATTTCACCGAGGGCTTTAGCTGCAGCTATCCAGGGTAAAAACAGAGAGACTGCAATCTTTTTTGTCTGTTCCAATCGTATAATCTCGGATCACAATTTTCATCTAATTCAGTGTATGACCTTTTTTCACGTTTTGATTCTCTTTCTTTTCTCCAATTATGTAACAGGGTGATGTTTGGAGTAAGGGTAGAAAGTTTTCCCAGAGTACAGGGACCTCCCTGGAGTCGGGAGGGGATCCCTGCCCATACTCTGTCACCACAGATGAGAAACATTCCCTTGGCTAATACTTTGGGATGGAGAGAGGACACTGAAATTACACGTGCAGTGTAATTGCACCAATCATGAGGGTTATAGGCTTTGTTCACTGGTGATACATCTTTTCGATATGTGTTTTTGTGTTGGTCAATTTCTGGCCAATCATTTTTCGGACGCCTAAAGTAAAATTTGACACAATATGTGGCCTTGGAGGATCCAAATAGATCCAATTCTTGGGGTTCCTCTCGAGCATCTGGCAGAATTTTTGTCCACTCATCCCAAGTATCAGCCCCATTGGGTCTCTTACCTGTGGTGCGGAGAACCTCTGAGTTCTGGACAGGCCAATCGTCTGCTATAAAGGGGATTCCTACTAGACATGTAGAAAGTGGATTATCTATGCTTCCCATAGACAAGCACATATTGTCTTGTTTTAATGTTTTTGCTAAGGTTACCCAAACATTATGGCTAGGCTGAGGACTAATCCAGCCGAAGGCACGCGGTACGGTGTAGAGCATCCAGGCAGCGGTGAGGACAGCACCGACGGAGATATTTTTCATCTTTGGGCAGGATTAGGGCTTCTGATAGGGAATATAAGCACAATTTGTTATCTTTATGATGAGAGGGATTTCTGCCTTGTTCTTTTCTGTGTTCCCCTCCTCCCCCCCTTTTTCTTTTAATTTCTAAGCTGCACTACAGGAGGAGGAGCGGGTAGGAGGTTATGAGGTTTTAAGGTTAGGGAAAGGGAATAATACTTTTTACTATACAATACACAGTGTAATAACACATAATTCAGAGAACACTTTTGTGTTAAGGCTATCTGTGGCCTATTACAGTAGACTGTTATTTGACTTTCTGTTTTGTCTGCTGCCTTGTAATGGGGCGGTCTGTTCTTGTGTTTGTGGGTGTTCGGCGACGCCTTCGTCTCCAGGCTGAGCTGGTTTGGTTTTGAGGTGGTCTTGTGTTTGCCTCAGGAGAATTCTTGTCCTCGTCTGTAGTAGTGTTCGCTGTGCCTAAGTATGGTTTTACGTATTTTCCTGGGTACCACCTTGGACCTGATGGTAGTAGCACGCATGCATAACCTCATCCCCAGGTAATCAACTGATGAGGCCCTGAGATTTGGTGTGTTTCAGGATCTTTCACAAGCACGGGTGGTTTCTCCGTGAGCTTTGCTTTTGTGGTATTCGCAAAGTGGCGAAGTATTGGTGGGTCAGGCTCTGACGCTGTGCAGTTCAGGAAGTTGATGACATAGAGAGCCTTGCAAAGTCTCTCCACTGGAGATGTGATTTTCGTGTTCCTGTTCTGTTGCTCGAGGACTCTTTTGAGGGTTTGATGTGTCCTTTCCACGATGGATTGTCCTGTGGGGTTTACAGGTATGCCCGTCTTGTGTGCTATGCCCCATTCATTGAAGAACTCCTTCAACTTGTGGGAGGTATAGGCTGGCCCATTATCTGTTTTAATCTCCTTTGGTACACCCAGGGTGGCAAAAGCGAGGAGAAAGTGTTTTATTGTGTGCATGGTCTTTTCTCCTGCATGTGATGATGCAAACACTGCTCCTGAGAACGTGTCAACTGAAACATGCACATACTTTGACCTTCCAAAAGGTGCAAAGTGAGTTACATCTGTCTGCCACAGCTGACAGCTATTCAGACCTCGGGATTGACTCCCGTACCCATTGATGGTATCTGGTAGTTTTGACAGTTCGGACAGGTAGCCACGATAGCTTTTGCCTGATCCTTTGAGAGCTTAAACATTCTCATCAGGGCAGGTACATTTTGATGAAAGAACGCGTGTGACAGCTTTGCCTGAGCAAAGATGTTAGGAACATTAGCAGTTTCTGCTGCCATAGCTAATGCATCTGCTTTCCTGTTGCCTTCTGCAACAACACCTGGGAGGTCCGTGTGAGACCTTACATGCATTATGTGATAAGGTTGTTTTCTGTGGGATATCAATTGTATTAATCTAGAGAGCAATTGGTATAACTTTGGGTTAGAGACCTCTTTTTGAGAAGAGCATGTTCTGCTCTCATAGCTATTCTCGCAACATAAGCTGAATCTGTGACCAGATTGAACGGCTCGTTTTTAAATTTTTCAAAGGCTCTGACGACAGCTGCTAATTCTGCAATTTGTGGCGATCCTTCTACTGTTTTTACGTCAGATTGCCATTCTTGTGTTTGGGGGTCTCTCCAAGTAATCACCGACTTGTGGAATGACCCTGAGCCATCTGTAAATAGAGTTAGAGCCTTGAGAGGATTTCTACTTTGGATTCGTTTTGGAATCAAATGGAAAGTTTCATTCTGGTTGAAAAGCTTGTGTTCTGGGATGTCTGATGAAGTTTGACTCGTATAACTGTCCAGAGCAAACTGTAGACTCGCATTGGTCTTGATCAAATCCTCAAAGTCTTTAAGGGTTATTGGCAAATATATGCACTCAAAATCACACCCTGAAAGGGAGCAAAGGCGAGTCCTAGCCTTTTTTATTAAGTGTGCTATAATCTCCTGGTAGGTGGTAAGTGTCTTTGTGGGCTGGCTACTTGTAAAAACCCATTCCAGTATCAACAAAGGATCTCGCAGCTGAGGGTCCCATTGGAAGATCAGTCCATGGAATCTGGGTGCTTTTCCCAGGATGATGAACTGGAAAGGCAGACTAGGCTCGTAGCGATGGGCTTTGCGTGAAGACAGGGCTTCCTGGACTTTGATGATGGCACCTCTGGCTTCCTCTGTGAGGGTGCAGGGAGAGTCCAGTTCCTTGGGTCCACGAAGAAGATTGAACAAGGGAGCAAGGTCTTCTGATGTAATTCCTAGCAGTGGACGTACCCAGTTGATGGATCCACACAGGCTGTGTAAGTCCCTGAGGGTTTTTGGGTCGTCGTTGATGACGATCTGCTGAGGTAGGATAGTTCTCTCCCGGATCTGGACTCCAAGGTAAGTCCATGGCTCGGTGTACTGAATTTTGTCCTCACGAATTTCCATTCCTGCCTTTTCAATGGCTTCAACAGTCTTTTTGATTGTTTTGTCCAAGTAAGCTTTGTCTGAAGCACACACCAGAATGTCATCCATATAGTGATAAATGATGGCGTCTGGAAATGATCTCCGAATGGGAGACAGGATGTGAGACACGTACCACTGGCAAATAGTTGGCGAGTTTTTCAATCCCTGAGGAAGATAACGCCAATGATATCTTTTGAGCGGAGCTTCCTTGTTAATAGAGGGAACGGAAAAAGCAAACCGTGGAGCATCTTCTGGATGTAGTGGTATGCTGAAGAAACAGTCCTTAATGTCTATGATAGCAAGTGTCCAGTCTCTAGGCAGCATCGATGGGGAGGGCAAGCCAGGCTGAAGAGGGCCCATGTCCTCGATGACTTCGTTGATTCCGCGAAGGTCATGGAGAAGTCTCCACTTGTTTGTACCTGGCTTTGGTAGAACGAAGACTGGAGAGTTCCAAGGGCTCTCGGACTCCACTATGTGGCCTTTTTTGAGCTGTTCTTCCACGAGGCCGTTTAGGGCGCGCAGCTTGGCTTTCTTTAGGGGCCACTGCTCAGTCCAGATTGGCTTGTGGCTTTTCCAGGTGAGACGGGGTATTTCTGGCAGCGCGCTCAACTCAGTGGCCCCAGTCAGAAATCCTGAATGGGAATACGTAGGGAAGCACCCCACTGGGACAAAATGTCTCGTCCCCAAAGGGTGATGGGGGCCCTTACCACAAATGGACGGATGGTTGCCAGCTTGCCTTCTGGCCCTTCAACCAGGATGTTGTTCTTGCTCCTCATGGATACTGTAGTTCCACCAATGCCGGAAATCATGCCTGCAACAGGTTGTAGATCCCAGTGTGCTGGCCAATCTGAACGGGCGATGATGGTCACATCTGCACCGGTGTCCAGCATCCCTGGCAGGTGGGTCTTCTCTCCTTTGTGGGAGAGGCCGCACTCGATGGTAGGCTTGGATGGTCCCATGACTTGTGCCCACATTGCTGTAGGGTTGAGAGGAATCTGTTCCCTGTGATTTTTTGGGAGTAAAAATGCCTGTGCTATTGGAGTTCCTTTAGAAAGAAAAAATGGTAAGTCTATGCAGTATACCTGCATGAGGATCTCTTGTCCCGGCTGCACTGTCAGCACTTCCGGAACAACGAAGATTTCCTTCGGAGTATTAACCGAATCACCTGTAATTAAAATGTCTGAAGGACTCCCTTTAGGTCCATATTTTCCTGTAGGAACACAGTGAACATTCTCATCATTAAAGTCAATGGACAAAGCAGTTACCAGTTGTCGGCGGGTACCCCTCTGGGTTGTCCCGTGGGTTGGGGCTTCTCCTTTGGGTCTGGAGCAGCCTGGGTTTGTGCGTGATTGGGTCTTGGTGGCCTTTGATTTGTATTCTGCGCCCGAAGGTCGGACGGGTGCCTCAAGGAGTTTAAAGGACGCGATTGATAGCGTTGCTGATGTTGGGGTCTTTGATTATAATTCCGATGGTATCGGGGGGGTGTTCTTTCCGGACAGTCCTTTATATAATGTCCTAGCTCTCCACAGTGATAGCATTTAGCTTGTTCTTTAGAGGTTATCACTGCATATGCACCAGAAACTCCTTCAGCAATACCCTTAGCAACTGCTTGCGCCACTGTATTTTCAGTGGACATGTGACGTGTACAGCATTCTAGCATTTGCTCTATAGTAGGGTCTGTATCCACAGTTAAAGACCTCAAAATGGCCTTGCATTTCTCATTTGAGTTGCTGAAAGCAAGCTTACATAAGAGTTCCTTTCTTGCCTCAGTACTCTCTATTTGTTTCTCCAAAGCATCTTTAAGTCTGTCCACAAATTTTATAAAGCTTTCTTCAATGCCTTGTTTTATAGTAGAAAAATGCATTGTTGGCATTGACTCATCCTGCATAAGAAGCAAGGAGGTTTTTGCTGCAATTGCTACATCCTGCAGCGCTTCTTTATTCAGAGTTTCCATTTGTTCTGCTGGCTTTTGAAAGTCTCCTTCGCCGGCCAATTGTTCTACTGTGAAGTTGGTCTTAGTAGCATCGGCAGTATATGAATCTGATAACGTTTTTAAGTGTTTCTTCCAATGCCTATCCCATAACAAATATTCTGCCGGTGACAGAAGGCATTGTGAAATATTTTTTACATCGTGAGGAAGCAAGACATGTGCAGAGAACATGGCTTCTAGGAAATTTCTAAAGATATGTGAACTACGTCCATGTTCCTTGGCTATATTTCTCAATTGTACCAGTTCCTTATTAGAAATTGGTTTCCATGCCTTGATATTAGATTCCCCACCGTTCCTTCCTTGCCTGTACTCGACCGGAAAGGCTGTGATTTTCTGTGCTAGGTCCCAGTTCCCAGACTTTGTAGCTTCTATCTTAATAAGAGCCCATGGGTCTATATTAATCGCATCAAAATCAGATTCATCAGAAGAGCTCTCATTGTCTGAGGAACACTGTGTGGGACATGCTACCCGTGAATTCCTTTTCTTTCGTTTAGAAGCATTTTTCACCGTTTTCAGTGACTGGCCCGAAGTTAGCGCTGTTGGGTGAGGGGTAGCCCTGGAGCAGCAGGGACCGGATTGGGTTGGGGGGGGGACACCACAGGTGGTCTCTGATCCGTTCGGGTGGCAGGAGGGTTGGGTCAGGGGTTGGAGGGACGGGTGGGGGCAGGGGGGGTATGGGGGCTGTGGATGCACGCCTGGGGGATTTGGGGGTGCGCAAGCAATGCCACTGGTTTGGGATACGACAGGTGTAGGGTGAGCTGATGTTACTGCACACGTGTGCGGCTCGGCGCAGGAGGACAGGTTGTGGGCATGGCTCGGGAATGTGGCGGGAGGGGCCGGGAGGGCCGGGGCGGTCTCGGTGGGAGCGGGAGCGGGGGCGGTGACGGAAGGGAGGGCGGGGGGTAGCGGCGCAGGGTTGGGGGGGGCGGCGGCGATAACGGGACCGGGGAACGCGGCGGGCGCGGCGGGGGGAGCGGGGGGCAGGGCGGGGACAGCAGCGGGAGCGGGGGGTACCGCGACGGAGCAACCGGGGGCGGGGAATGGCGGCGCGGGGGTACGCAACGGCAGCACGGGCGCAGGGGGAGGGGTGGTCGCAGCGGAGGGTACAGCGGCAGGGACAGGGAACGGGGCCCCCGAGGCCGGACGCGGGGAGGAAACGGAGCCGGGGAGATGGGGGGCTGCAGGAAACGGGGAGCTGGGCAGCGCGGGTCCCGCGAGGGGGGGGAATGTGGGGGCGGCCTGCTTGGCTTCTGCCTCTGAGGTGGTTTCTGCAGTAAGTTCTGCAGCGCCCAGTGACTCTGTGGCCTGGAAGGCACATTCCTCTGTTATCTTATCAGCGCAATTAGCATATGAAGAGGAAAGATCTGTTAGTTTGGAACTTTTTTCAGAGTTCGATTTTTCAATCGTTTTTGTTATTATATGAAATAAAGGTAAGAAGTTAGTAACAGAAAAGTCCTGTTTTGTTTGAGACATATAAATGGTGTTTCCAACTGTATCCCAAAAGGAATTTTCAGTAATTCTGATCTTATCAGTTTCAGGGAAATTCAGCACCATCCAAGATACAAATTTTTTAAGAGTCTTTTTTGACAGACTGCCTTTAGAAAAAGTAAAGTTGTTAACAGATAAGGTTTCTACAATGGTTAAATATAACTCTCTCTCACGTGTTGTTAGTCTTAGAGTGCTTAAACAAGTACCCATGATTTTCAAGCCCTTTCCACAGAAAAACGAGAAAAAAAAGAAAAAAAAAACGAAAAAGGTTTTCAGAGCACCCAAGGTATGCGCGCAAACTTAATACTTACGTCCTTTGGGGTCAGGGATCTGTGGAAGGGAGTCTGCTCCTCAATTCTCCTCAGACTTTATCTCGTCCAGATGTATTGTTGAGGGTCGAATTGAGCCTTCCGCAGAGAAGATTTTCTAAAACGAAAAGTCCTTTCGCAGAAGGAGAGGCTTCCCAAACCGGCAATAACTGGAAGCCTTGAAAGGCTCCGATGCTCTGGTGACGCTTGTCTCCTGGGGGCCAGGGTCCGACGACACGTTTGGGCGGCCACTTAAATGAGCCTTGCTTGGTCTTATCCTATGCAAGCTGTTACAGCTCCAGAGCTCAGTCCCCAAGGGGACTGGGTGCCAGAAGCCAGCTCGCTCTCAGACCAAGGCCGCGGGTTAGCCCCTAGCAAGCAGGGAGATATTCAGCTCTTATAGTGATTAGGCAGCTCTTGTGATTTCAGCTTTGCTTGCTAGGTAGCTTTTCCCTTGGCCTAAGGCTCCAGCAGACGGTAGAGAGAGGAGAAGCAGAAGACGCTGGCTGTTCCACGAGTATGGCTTTATTGTAGGGGTCCGTGAAGGGTCTCAGCTCTTCTTCTTCCAAGTTAGTAGGGGTACAGTATGCTACTTTTATACCCTTGGCCTGGATCCAATCCTGACCAATGGCAAAGGTGTTAGAGTGACCATAAGTGACCAATGGTAGGGTTTAACACAATATTGCCTTACATGGCTATAGGGATAAGGTACAAGGCGGATGTCCCTGGAGACAGGAAACTTCTTTGCTGCTGTGTCAGCATTCTATTCTCCAAGGGGCCCTGGCTAAACCTGAGGGGTTTACTACACCCTCTATCGCATTTTTGCTGTAGCTATTTCAATAAAACTGCATTTGTTTTGATTATCACTGCAAACCCCCTTTTACCATGTTGGTGTTTTGCACTCTGAGATCATTCCTACGAACCATCAGGTCATCTGTCCACTAGGACGGACCCTGACAGGACCCACAGTGACACAATGGCCCCTTGCTTCTATGAGGCTGTGCAGTGTCACGGTGGTTGCCTTGGTTCTGTGAGGCCCTGTGGTGTCACAATGGCCCCTTGGCTCCATGGGGACTCGGAGTGTCAGAATGGTCTCATTGGTTCCATGAAGCCCCTCAGTGTCACAATGGTCTCTGGGTTCTGCAGTATCACAACGGCACCTTGTTTCTGTGAAGCCCTGAAGGACAGAATGGGCCCTTGGTTCCATTGGGCTCCTCACTGTCACACAAGTTCTCAGTTCCACAGAGCCCTGCAGTGTCACAGTGCTCTCCTTGGTTCCATGGTGCCACACAGGGTCACAATGGCAAATTCCCCTCCCTGGGCTTTGTCTGGGAAGTGTCTCTGGGCTCCGTTTCACGTCCATGGGGTTCTGTCAAGTCCTAGTGGAATCTTGGTGCCACGTTGCTCCACAGCCTGACAATGCTCTCCTGCTGCCACGAGGTCCCTCCCTCTGTGACACACTGCAGCCCTGGCTCCATCAGGGTCTCTGGGGATCCATGGTGCACGCCTTTTTGACATCTGAGCCTTGCTTCCATGGGTTCCATGGACTGACAGTGGCCCTCTGCATTCCATGGGCCCAGCTAGATCGCAGCAGAGCCTGGCTTTCACCAGGTTCTGATACCTGTTCTGCCAGCTGGCAGGGGTGATTTAAAGAGCACAGAAACCAATGGGAAGAATGGTCTTATTTTACTGTGAGTGTTAAGGCAACACAAAAGTAAAATTATACATTCAGTACAACTATGTGCTTGGCTTTAGCAACAAGCAAAAAGAAGCAAGGTAATGCACCTAATCATTATTACAGGAGAGAAAGGATAGGGATTGAGAAAGACACATCCCCAATTGCCTGAACACTTTACCATCATCCAGAGTCCGCAGTTGCTGGAGAGCCCCATTTCAAAGCGAGGACCTGGAGAACTCTTCCAAGCACTTGGAAAATCCTACGTGGTGCATCCACCCATAGGTGAGGTCTCTGAATTTGCTCCAAAAGTGGATCCAGCTTTCATAGGCCCAAATGAGTGAGTCAAAGTGACTTGATGATATTTTTAGCACATAAACTCCTGGATTTCATGGAATGTTTCCTGACCAGGAGGGCCCAGGCTTGGCCAGAGCCCATTCCCTGGCTTGGAGGATTTCCCCTAAAATATCCTACAAGCCTCTATTCATGTCATTTGGGAAAACTTCTTAAAATGATACATTTCTTGCAGGCAACTACACAAGATTATGTGAAAGTCTCTGTTATAAGCTGGTAGTGGAAATGAGCCACCACTCGTTAAGTTCAATCAGTAGAGAATTTATTGAATTAGCAGAGCAAGCTGATAATAGGCAAATTACAGCTCTGGATGAAGCCAAGGGCTTGCACCCACCCGGGAGTGCTGGGTGTAGCCAGAGAGTCACCGCTCCGCCAACCACCCAGACCCGACCCGACAGTTCACGGGCTTTTTATATGTTTTTTTTTCCTGGAGATGCAATTCTTCCAGTGTACTCTGCATCTGCGCCGATAGTTGCTAGGGGGTCTTTTTCTGCCTTCTGGTGGTCATTTGGAGGAGAGCGCCCATCCTCTTCTTCAAGGTTTTGACAACTCTGCACTAGCCTTTACCATATATAGCTGCGTAGCTGCATGTAGTTACATATTGCATATCCAGCCTTTCAACATATTAGCTTGTGACATATTGTGGTTTAAGCCTTATGACATTCATTTTGCAACACCTTAGCCCATTATATTTATTTTGTGGGTTTTCTATTCTTGGCTTTCTTCTCTTCATATACTTTCGAAACTTGATGAACAAACTTGGGACACTAACCCACTACACATTAACCCATTAAGGGTTAGTCCCAGAAAAAATCTGCCCATACAGTCAAGTCTGGCTAGACTTGGCCTCTGGTGACTGCCTCTCATCTGCCCCTGCAGATGGGGGGCTCACTTGTTTCCTTCTTATGGAGACCATTGTGACACTGTGGAGGATTGTGGAACCAGTGGGCCATGGAGACACTGCAGGCCCTTGTGGAACCTGTTACACTCTAGGAACTTGTGGAACCAAGGGGAACATTGTGACCCTTCAGGGTACAATGGATCCCAGGGGCCACTGTGACACTGTGGGGCCGCATGGTCCCAAGGGGCCAGTGTGAAGCAGCAGGGCTTTGTGGAACCAAGAGGCCATTGTTGCATTTCAGGGCCTGGTGGAGCCAAAGGGCCATTGTGATCCTGTAGGGCACCATGGACCGTGGAAATCATTGTGGCATTGTACGGCCCCATGGAATCATGGAGAGTATTGTGACACTGTGGGGCCCCACAGAACCAAAGGAACATTGTGACCCTGCAGGGCCTCATAGAGGGACGGGGTCATTGTGACACCATGGGAATTTGTGGAACCAAGAGAATCATTGTTGCACTACTGGGCCCCAATGGAACCAAGGGGCCATTGGACAAAGTGAGGCTTCATGGAACCCAAAGACAATTAGGACACTGTGGGGCCTTGTGAAACCATGGAGACCGCTAAGATCCTTAAGGACTTGTGTAACCAAGGAGCCATTATGACACCTGAGGGCATCATGGAAGCAAGAGAACCATTGTGACACTGCAGGGCCCTGTGGAAGCAAGGGAAAACCAAAGAGGTATGGTTGCCTTGGTCTCCCAGGGGTCACCTGACAGATCTGGCTGACCTTGGAATGTGGAAGGCCGCTCCCATCTGCCCCTGAAACACTGGGGATCTGCACTTTCCTTCTTATGGAAAAGAACTGTCCATCTTTTCCAGGTATCCATGGCCAAAATTTGGATTCCACCTCCAAATTTCTCTGTATCCAAGTATTGCTGCCAGACTAAAGCTGCCAGGATGGACAGATCTGGCTGGTCTTTAACTTCTGAGTGGCAGAACTCACCTGTTTTCCAAACACTGGAAAGGGCTCTGTGCTTTTCTTTTATGGAAAAAATCATCCTTCTCCAGGCAAAAAAATTCTGAAATTAGGATTCCACATTCATAATTTTGAATATCCAAGGGTTGCTCCAAGCAAACCTCCCAGGACAGACATGTCAGGCTTGCCTTGGCCTCTGGTGGTTGCTGTTCATCAGCTCCTGAAACATGGGGCCTCCGTGGCTTCCTTCCTGTGGAGACCAATGTGACACTTGGGAGCCTTGGGACATGAAGGGTCCACTGTGGCACTGCAGAGTACCATGGATCCAAGGGACCATTGTGACACTGTGGAGCCTCGTGGAACCCAGGACATTTTTGTGGTTCTGTTGGGCTGCATGGCCCCAAGGGGCCAGTGCAAAGCAGCAATGTGGCCAGTTAGCCCAGCTGTAACTTAGAGTCAGCCAGATTTTACCCCAAAAGAATTTGGCAGGAGTTTCAAGCCCTAGAAATCATTTGCTTAACATGTTCCCCCATAAGCCTTTAGTGTTGCTGTGCTAACTTGTCCAAGTGTCTACTCCCTTATTGGTTACTTGTTTCCCCTAAATGGTTATTGTTCTAGTTTTCTACAGCCAAGTGTCTATGTTGTTGCTTCCCTTTCGTCTCAGGTCTTTGGATCCTGCCCCTCATAGTGTTCTCAACTTCTCCATGTTTATTGTTTTTCACCCTGTTGTTAAAGTTCCTTTTAAACAACTCCATCAAACTCGCTCCTTTTCATTTTTGCCACCCTGACCCTGAAGTCAGGGAGCCAGAGAGGTTTGTTGCAGCCACCTTCATTGTGACATTTGAACAGGGACCATGATATTCAGGGCTCCCTGTGTCAGTCACATCAGCTGGGGTTAGCTGATGGATAGGCCAGTGCTCACTGGGATTTTGCATTGTGCCGGGCCAAGAGGATTCAGGGTTGCTTCAAGGGACCTTGCCCAGGATCTGCAGGGACGATGAAGGTTTCACCTCTATAGGATCGTAGGTGGGTTTGGGGAAATGCAAGACATTTATTGCCCATTTTGCCGCTGTGTTTTTACAATACACACCCATGTCACAACATTGATTTAGGGTGTTTCGGTGGCTCTTCCCCATAAGACAGAGAAAGAAAAATGGGCAGCCAGATGTCCACAGTAGAAAGGAGCATATATGGATCCTTTAAGTTAATTCTCACTGATCATGACGAAATATTTTCAAAGAACGAAAAAATATCAATCATGAGGTGGATCATTAAAAATTTTCCAGATACCTCTGCTGTCGAAATCCATACCACTGAATTTTGGGACTCCATGGGAGTTAAACTGTACAACCTTTTGATCAAAACAGACTCCATTGCAGCCCACATGCTCCCCATGTTCCTACACCATCCTTGAGACCCCTCACCAGCAAGTAGTGTGTTGAAAATTCAATCCGTTGGTCACTCCTAACTCGGGACCTCCCCCCAAACCTTGATAAAGGTCTGCCTTTATCAGACCTTCCATGATGGTCCAAGATGGCAATGGCCACGCAGTCTTGGAGCATTATGACCTGGAGAGTTAAGAGGGAAGGAGCCTGAATGTGGCTTGTGAGACTGACCATCCTCCCTCCATCTTGGTTCCTCCACTTCCTGGTACCACAACCTTCTCTTCCGCCCTGAACGAACCTCCAGACTCCACCCCCACAACTGCAGGTCACACCCCCACTCTCAATCATTCCACCTCCACCCTGGGCCATGCCTCCAAAACTCCGTCCCAGAAGTCTGCCATCCTAAATCAAAGCCCTTCCTCCCCAACACCTGAAAAAATGGCAGTGCCCTTTACATCACCCTCCAGCAACAATATAACCCCTATGGTCAGAGATACTAAGCCAAACTGTCACACTAATTTTAATACAAATTATTCTGCTCCAAGTTATTCTTCCTCCCCAGAAGAGAGTTTGGATTCCCCAGAGCCACATCACCCCTCAACCCCAGAAAATCCCTGGGAAATGATCCAGAAAGAAGCAGCTAAGCAAGGAGAGTGGTAAATAGTCTCAAAACTCCTTGTTATCCCCGTATGTTATGAGAGAAGGGGGCAGAATCCCAGGTATCAGCCATTGGTTTATGGGGAAATCAAGGATCTATGTAGGGCAGAAAAAGACCATAGGAGGGACTTACCTTGTTTTAATGGCCTAATGAGGGCCATGTTTACTCCACATGTCGTAACCCCCTATAATTTAAAATATATTTTGACCATGTTGTTGTCACCTACGGAATACACCCTGTGGGAAGGGGATGGAAGTGTTTGCTAAATCAATTAATAGCAGACTATGCTAATAATGAGGCAAGGGCGGAATTGACAATCAACCATCTAGCTGGAGAGGGACAACACAGCCCACTAGATAATCAAGTAGTAGGTATCTCCAGAGAAGTATTGGATGATATCAAAGAGATGGCTTTGCAAGCTTTAATCCAGGTATCAGATGGTAGCACCCCCGGTTTGGACTACCTTGAGTGGCTGCAGCTAAAGCTTTAGGACAATTAGACCATTTTGGGTTCCTGTTAAGTAAGCAAACCAATGCTACCTCCCTCACATTGAGTGGCCTGCTCTCAGACACAGAGACCATCAGACAGGCCACCTTGCACAACAGCGATAGAGTTTTTACTCTGGGCACATGGGCAAGGCTGTGTAGACTCTGAGGGCATGTGTTGCATGAACCTCTCCAGCCACAGCGAGTCAATCCACAAGAGCATTCAGGTACTGAAGGAAGGGTTCAAGAAGCTTCAAGTGGAAAACAAAGACTGGTTCAATAAACTCTTCCAATCCAAGAGACTAAAGGGTTGGATGATGACTAGCTAAAACAAGACTATTAATTCTCTTAGTGGTTGTTGTTGTATTGTTAATTGTCCCATGGTTTTTTTGGTGCTTTTAGAAAGCCTTTTAAAATTCTTTCAGTTCCATCTTTGTTGTAAAACAGAAAGGAGGAAGATACCCAACACAGGATTCTCATGGACTCCTTGGAGGAGAGAATTGGAGGCCAGGATGGCACAAAAACCTCTCAGAGACTCAGTGTGGGAAGGGAAATCCTTAAAGGCACATGAAAGTATTCTTAAATCCACAAAGTACCTTAAAATCCTTGAGTATCTCCAGGCATTAATGAGCTCCACTCAGTAGTGGAGTGTCAGTACAAAGCTCTCAAGGGACTCATTAACGCAGATAATTGGGGCCATGATTGCACAAACCTCTCATGAAGTCTGTATCAAAAGGAAAACACCAAGTACCTTAAAATAACTGAAGTACCCTGAAGTATTAATGAGCCCCACTGAGTGTTGTTACTGACAAAGCCTCTCCAGGGACTAATTACAGCAGATAATTGGAGGCCATGATTGGACAAACCACTCAGAGACTCCAAGGCAAAAGCCAAACCCAAAGTCCTTTGAAAAACCTGCAGAGAAGCTCGTGGCACAGAGGCAGCTCCTGGCAAGGGCAGCGCTGCAGAGAGACAGCTCTGCCCAGGAGCAGCTCCTGTGCACAGCCCAGCAGGGCTGGGGCACTGCCTGCAGCCACCCTGGGCACAGCACAGAGGCACAGAGGGGTTAAACTCAGCCTGGGCTGGCAGCACAGAACAGAGCTCACTCAGGGCTCACCAGAGCAGAAATCAGCCCAGGTTTGAAACAGTCATTCCCTGGCTGAGGGAAGAGAAGCTGCAGTTCCTACAGGGATCTTCTGGAGCTGGCACATCCCACTGCTTTTAGCACCTTTCAGGAGGACTCTCAGAGCTGCTCCAGGGCAGGGCTGTGGCCCTAGGGCAGGGCTGGCTTTCCCTGCTGCCCCAGCCCAGGCACAGCCCAAGGCAGCTCCTGTTGCCAGGCTCTGCTGCAGGGCTGAGCAGCCGGGGCTGCAGCCAGGGGAGCCCAGGCTGTCCTGCAGAGCAGGGTCCTGCAGCCCCGGGCGCTGTGCTGGGGCAGGGACTCTGCTGCCTGCCAGGGACAGCTCTCAGCCGGCCCGGGGAGCTGCTCCCAGCGCTGGGGAGAAGCTGTGGGGGGAAGGAGCCACCCTGAGCAGGGCAGGGGCTGCTGCTGAGAGGGGCTGGGTGGGGCAGGGCTGCTTCCAGCTCCAGACCAGCCTGGGCACAGCTCCGGAGGACCCTTCCCAAAGAAGGTAAGCATGGGATTGCTGGAAAGATCAGGAGCTTTCCTGAGAGTGTTTTCAATTTCCTTATTGGAAAAGCATGGGAAAGTTGGGGTGATGACAAAAAGGTTTATACATTTTATGCATTTTTATATACTCAAAGCTCTGTTAATTATCATTATATAGTCATAAATCTACAATCCTTACTTAACACTACTACATTCTTAATTAACAGTATTAAACTACTATTATGTACTTATGTAATTATAATCCTTAATTAACTCTTGTACATTTCCTAACCTTTCTCTTGGATTTTAGAACAATAAGCTCACTGTCTAAATACATTTCTGAAATACTGTCTTATCAGTCTTATTATCCAATAGTTTTATTATCAGGAAGAGAACCTACAAAAACATTTTTCTAATTGACCAGAATGTGAACAATCAGAACAAAAAGTGAAGGCAAAGAAGCCCATGGACCCACTCCAATGGGTTGACCCAGGAGTGTGTAACTGCGGCAACTGAATCTCCTATTGGATGTTCTTGTTAAATATCCTAATTAATCAACCTTAATAAATTGTTGAAATCAGGGGCCAGGATGTGCTACTTCCCCACTGGGACACCTGGACACTTCCAATAAATGTCTCTTTTTTTATTTTACTGTTCTAACATTTTTGCAAGGGGTTTTTTTCTCTCTTGATTATAGACAAAAGGGGGATGAGAGAAGCAGAACAGTAATTGTAAACCCAGAATCACAGAACATTCTGAGTCGAAAGGGACACACAGGATCATCCAAGGAGTGTTTGAACATTTACAGAGAGTCCAGAATTGTAACTTTGGGTGGTCAGTCTCTCTGCTGGGAGCCTCCCAAAGGGCCCTCAGCCACTCCTCAGCCCTAGACAGCAGCAGCATCACCTCTGCAGGGCCCAGCAGGGCTCTCCTGAGCTGCCCTTGCCCAGCTGCACACAGAGCCTGCCCCAGCCAGGGCCCTGCACACAGGCAGGTTTCTGTAGGGCCCTGGCCAGGGCACACAGGCTGGGATGGGCTCTGTGAGCGCTGGCAGGGACAAGGCTCCTCTCAGGAGGGAATGTCCAGGCCCAGGGAGATGCTCAGGGAAGGAGAGGGGGCTGAAGAGAGCAGTGCTGGGGGCAGGATGAGGGCACTGTTGGTGTGTGGGAGGTGCCGGGCACAGCTGGGCATGGGAACACTGTCCTGAGTGCCCGGCTGTCTCTGCCCTGCCCTCTCAGGCACAGCACCACAACATCTTCTCTTGTTTATGCCCTGCCCTGATATTGTCACTGTTATCTGCTGCTCTCAGGGAGGCTCTGGCATTTGCAGCAGCTGAGTGTGGCTCTGCCCTTGGCATTCCTGCCAGGCAGGGCTGTCCATGGGAATGGGGTGTCCAAGCTTCCCTGGCACCTGTGGGGCTGTGAGCAAAGCAGTCCATGGGAAAGGGGAATGAGCTGACTCCACTCCCTGAGATCCCATCATGGGCGCAGCCAGGGATCTCCTTGCTGTGCCCTTCCAAGCTCTGAGCTGCCCTCCTGGGTGCAAATCTGTGCCAGAGCCTCTGGGAGTTCCCTGAATGTCCCACAGGGAAGGGCAGAGCTGCCAGAGCTGAGGAAATGCTGCTGTGTTTGCGAAGGGAGCTGTGAGTGTCCTTGGCACAAGGGGGTGCTGAGACCTTGCCCAGAGACCTTGAGAGAGGGTGAGAAATTCAGGGGTCCCTCTGCTCTGAGCAGGGTCTGGTTTATCCCAGGGTGACCCAGGAGTGTGACTGTGCTCTGACTACAGCCAAAGGTGCAAAGCAGGGCAGCTGGGAACAAGCCCATCCAGCCCCTCACCTTCCCTGAGCCACAGGGAATCCTTTGCCTCTCATATCTCTCAGTGGCAAACTCTGAGTGCAGCAGAAATGCTGGGGATTTCTGATCTCAGAGAGCCAGGAATGATGTGTGGATAGGAAAACACTTCCTAAAACCAACTCCTGCCATCATTTGGTCTTGGGAGTGCAGATGCTACCAATCCTATCTCCATTAGGAATGATTCCCCTGACAAATCCTGAACATCCAGCCTTATCCCTCTGCCACATGGCCACAAACCCAGAGCAGCGGGGCAGGGATGGCTCCAAGAGAGCCCCTATGCACACCCCTGGCTGCTCCTGGCACACTCAGCCAGAACAACTGGAGCTCAGGCACAGACCTGGATGAAGGTTTTCCCAGAGCAGGAACAAGGCTGGGTGAGTCCCAGTGGGACAGGCTGCAGGGAATAGCCCAGGCTTGGCTCAAAGCAGCCTCTCCTGACTTGTCACTGTCCTTTCTCCATGAACAGATCCTCATGCCCAGCCACAGCCAATGTCCAACAGCAGCTCCATCAGGCACTTCCTCCTGCTGGCACTGGCAGACACGCGGCAGCTGCAGCTCCTGCACTTCTGCCTCTTGCTGGGCATCTCCCTGGCTGCCCTCCTGGGCAACGGCCTCATCATCAGCGCCGTAGCCTGCGGCCACCACCTGCACACGCCCATGTTCTTCTTCCTGCTCAACCTGGCCCTCAGCGACCTGGGCTCCATCTGCACCACTGTCCCCAAAGCCATGCACAATTCCCTCTGGGACACCAGGACCATCTCCTACAAAGGATGTGCTGCTGAGCTCTTTTTCTTTCTGTTCTTCATCTCAACAGAGTATTCCCTTCTGACTGTCATGTGCTACGACCGCTACGTGTCCATCTGCAAACCCCTGCACTATGAGACCCTCCTGGGCAGCAGAGCTTGTGCCCACATGGCAGCAGCTGCCTGGGCCAGTGCCTTTCTCAATGCTCTCGTGCACACGGCCAATACATTTTCCCTTCCCCTGTGCCATGGCAATGCCCTGGGCCAGTTCTTCTGTGAACTCCCACAGATCCTCAAGCTCTCCTGCTCAAAATCTCACCTCAGGAAACTTGGGCCCACTGCAGTTAGTGCCTGTTTGGTAGTTGGCTGTTTTGTGTTCATTGTTTTCTCCTATGTGCAGATCTTCAGGGCTGTGCTGAGGATCCCCTCTGAGCAGGGACGGCACAAAGCCTTTTCCACCTGCCTCCCTCACCTGGCTGTGCTCTCCTTGTTTGTCAGCACTGTCATGTTTGCCTACCTGAAGCCCCCCTCCATCTCCTCCCCATCCCTGGATCTGGCCCTGTCAGTTCTGTACTCGGTGGTGCCTCCAGCCCTGAACCCCCTCATCTACAGCCTGAGGAACCAGGAGCTCAAGGCTGCAGTGTGGAGACACATGACTGGATGCATTCAGGAACATTAAACTGCTGGCCAGTCTCTGCAAATTATGTGTAATAAAAGTCATCTTTGATATTTCTTGTGGGTTTCCTTTTGGAGGTTGTTTTTCTTTGTTTTACTTTTTTCATATTGTCCACCAGAAAAGGCATTGTTTGTGTCATTCTGTTTCTCTCCACCTTCCCTGTGGCCACAGACTGTGTCAATGAGGGGCTGCACTCTCAGTAGCTTTAAAGGCACTAAAGGATGTCCCAGGAGAGGTTTCTGCAGAGATGCCGTTTTGTTCCTTCTCTGGAGCTGCAGCAGCAATGTCTGTCTGCAGAGCTGGGGCAGATCAGTGCTGGCCCAGCAGCTGTGCCCAGCAGCAGCAGCACTTGGTATTGCCAGTGCTGCTGCCGTGGCCCTTCCCCACTGCCGTGATGGCCCTGGTGTTGCTGTAGGGCCTGAGTGCTCTCGGGGCCGGGCACAGTCCTGGGGGTGGTAGTGCCAGGGCTGCAGCAGGGACAAGCCAAGTAATATAAATAATTTGTTTTAATGTGTTTTAATTTTTTAATATTGTCCACAAAGTAAAACCATTGTTTGTGCCATTTCTCATTTTGTTTCTCTGCACCTTTCCTATGCCCACAGACTGTGTTGATGTGGGGCTGTCTTCTTGGTGTCTTTAAAGGAGCTAGAATCTCCCAGCAAAGTTTTTTGCATGGATCCCCTTGTGTTCCCTATTCTGGAGCTGCAGCAGCAATGTCTGAGTGCAGAGCGTGGGCCAGATCAGTCCTGAGTACATCAGCTCTGGTCCTGCTGGCCACACCATTCCTGATCCAGGCCAGGAGCCATTGGCCTTCTTGCCCACCTGGGCACACTGCTGCCTCATGTCCACCCTGCTGTCCATCACTCCCTGCTGTTGAAGTGTGTTCGTTAAGTTCATTTAATTCCTCCCCCATTTCATGTATCTGCTTCCTCCCATTTTGTGTAAAATGGTTCTGCACTCCTCAGTTTTCCCGCCCCAGCCCTGCCAGTTCTATTGTCACTCTTTTAGGTTATATAATTCCTCCTCCCCTTTTTCCCTTATATGTATGCTTTTCCTCCTCCCTGGGCCAGTCAATCACCCTCCCACTCCCCCTAGTATTCCAGAAGCTTCTCCTCTTTGGGGGTTGTGGTTGGCTGTGGTCCTGGGACCCCTCCCATACCTTGTACCTATTGGGCTCTCCACTATGTCATTTGTGTTAAGCTCATACCCTCTCCTCCCCCTATTGGTCTTCTGTAAACCCCTCCCAGATCCACCCCTTCCCTTTATGACCCTGAGACACCTTTTGTTCTGGGTCATTTGCTGGTACGTCAGCGGGTACCTCCCTGGCTGGCATCGTGGGTTTTCCAATAAACCTATTTCGCCCCCAGCGGGTGTCCAGCTCCTTCCTTCTCGTCCTTTAGCAGTGATCCAGTCCGCAACCAGCACAGCCCGAGGCCTTATGACGCCAAGGGGTGCTGGCAGACTATGCAGCTGGGTGTCGGCCTTAACCTCAGCTAGCCGGACTCTGACCTTCTCTGCCCTTGAAGGCCAAATACACCTCGTTGCACCCTGCAGGTCCCTTTCTGCCTGGCTGCTGTCCAGCCCCTCTGTCCCCAGCCTGTAGTGCTGCAGGGGCTGTTGTCGCCAAAGTGCAGGACCTGGCACTTGGACTTGTTCAACCTCACCTTGTTGGATTTGGGCCCTGGATCCAGCTTGTCCAGGGCCCTCTGCAGAGCCCTCCTGCCCTCCAGCAGATCCACACTCACACCTATCTTGGTGTCATCTGCAAATTTGCTGATGCTGGACTCAGTCCCCTCATGCAGATCATCAGTGCAGATATTGAAATCCACGCTGGCTGGCTCTGATCCCTCAGCCATCCTGTTGGTGCCCTGTGATGGCACTCAAGGTTATCTGTTCCATAACCTTGCCTGGCACCCAGGTCAGGCTGACAGGCCTGGAGTTCCCCAGCTCCTCCTTCCAGCCCTGCTTGGGGATGGGCTCACATTGGCACCTCCAGTCCTCTGGGACCTCCCTGGTGAGCCAGGACTGATGGTGAATGATGGAGAGCAGCTTGGGGAGCTCATCCACAGCTCCCTCATCCCCCTGGGATGGATCCCATCTGATCCCATACACCTGTGAGCACCTGAGTGGCTCAGCAGGTCAGCAACTGCTTCCTCCTAGATTACAGGGGGGGCTGTTCTGCTCCCTGTGCCCATCTACCAGCTCAGGAGAACACTTGTCCTGAGGACAGCCTGTCCTAATATTGAAAATTGAGATAAGCAAGGTGTTAAGTAGCTCAGCCTTTTCCTCATCTTTAGTTACTATATTCTCCACTGCATCCAATAAAGAGCAGAGGTTCTCCTTATCCCATTGTTTGCTAATAATTTATTTATAGAAATATTTTCTATTCTTTTTCATGGAAGTATCCTGGTTAAGCTCTAATTTAGCTTTCACATCTCAACTTTTCTTTCTGCATGACCTAATAACATCCTTAAACACTTCCTAAGTTGCCTGACCTTCTGTCTAAAGGGGATGCTCACTCTTTTTTTCCCTGAGTTTCCACAAAAGCTCCATGAGCAACCAGGCCAGTTGATCACTAGATCATATTTTGCCACACTGGCAGAGGCTGCTCCTTCCCCCTTAAGATTACTTTCTTGAAATGTGTCCATCCTTCCTGGACCCTTTTGTTTTTAAGGGCTGTTTCCCCTAAAAACATCAGTACCTGATTCAGTACTCCCTAAATCTGCATCCTAAATATGCCAAAGTCTGCCCTTCCTAATTCCAGTGTATTTTTGTTGCTGGCCATCCCTCTTTCACAGAGCATTAAACACTTGATTATTTCATGGTCACTGTACCCCAGGCAGCCTCCGAGCCCCACATCTGGCACCAGCCCTTCTCTGTTTGTGAACAGCAGTGGGTGTTACCAAAAATTCTGTAAAACAGAAAACTTCTTAACACCAGTGTACCATTAAGAAGCAGCAATTCTTTATTCAGCTGAATGCACGAGGGATAGCTCCTCCCAAAGCTGTGCATGCTGAGTACAGGAAAGTTTCTTTTTTTTTTTTTTTTCTGTATTTTGCACACATATTCATTGATTTTCCTGTACTAAACATACATATGATAATCATGTCCCTGAAATCATTAACGTATTTCCCCTTCGGTTTTGCATGCATTCTTCTGTCCTGGGGTCTCTGTGGTGGTTCCTGGTGGTTGTGGACTCCAACGTTCCCGTGGGGCTGGCTGAGCTGGCAGGACACTGAGGCTGCTGAACTTGCAGTTCCCCTTCTCACACAATGGGCATTGTGTGGTTTCCACAGGCCTGGGGTTTTGGAGAACAAGCTCCAAGTGTTAGCTCACCTGGGGTAGACAATTGATCATCTGGTAACATGAGGTCACAGAGTGAGCTATTATATCACATAGCTGGCTGTGACATTGCAGGACAGAGGTCTGACATCACAGGGCAGACTATGACATCACAGAGTGTGCTGGGACATCAGAGACCAGCTGTGTGACATTGGAGAATGGGCTGTGACATCACAGAGCAGGCTGTGGCATCACAGAGGGGCTGTGTGACATCCCAGCAGGGCTGTGTCAGGTCACTGGCTTGGTCACTCTGCCCCAGCTCCCCCTCACAGTTTCTCCCAACAAGTCCAATGCTGTTCATGCCCAGCAGGGTCCCTGTCCCCTGGGATCTCCCCAGCCCACCTGGAGCCACAGCCTCCACCAAAGGATGTTCCACAGGATCCACCCCAGAGCCTGACAGGGGACAAGGGGCCAGGGCTGTGTGACCAGGACATCAGGGACGGGGATTATCCAGGTCACTGTGGCCGGGTTTGGGTCCCCAGGGCAGGAAAGATGTCTGGCAGCTGGAGCAGGGTCTGGGAAGGGCCTCCAAGGTGGGGCTGGAGCCCTTGGGCTGTGAGCAGAGGCTGAGGGAGCTGGGCTGGTCCAGCCTGGAGCAGGGAAGGCTGAGAGTCTCCTCATCCCAGCCTGGCAGTGCCACTGAGGAGGGGACGGAGAACACAGAGCCAGGCTCTTCACAGGGGGCTGGGGGGAGACAAAAGCTGATGGGTGGAAGGGGAAAGAGGGGAGATCCGCCAGGGCATGAGGAGATGAAATGAGTCAAGCTGGTTTCAGCATTTCCTCAACACCAAGAGCAGGCTGACCTCCCTTCTCCATCCACCACTGATAGATTTGCAAAGTAGCAGTTGTTCAGGCTGTTTTGCCTGCACTCCAGGATGAGCATCCTTATACAAGAACTTAATTGTGTTTATATCTATCACAGAACTACATATGTCTAAAATTAATTTTAGTATGGAAATCACTTTTGGGTGGTGGACTCATTAGATAGTGCTGGGACATTGCACATAGCACAGGGAAGAGCGAGATTGTTATTAAATTGTGTCCTGTCAAACTCTGGTCCATTGGCCATGAAGAGAAACTTTCTGTGCCTCTGAGTCCCACCAGTTCCTGACCCCCAAAGGACACAAACCTGATGAGTTGTGGTTCCCACTCCAGTGGCCACACTTGCACCTCCTTCCATGCCCAGAGCAGAGCTCCCTTGTCGCAGAAAGTCCCTGGCAATGCAGGGATAAAGGAAACAATACAGGCTGTGGGGATCAGAGGCAGGGCAGGGTAAGGGATTTGGGGTGTTTGTGAGGCCAGGGCAGGACCAGGCCTTTGGCCTTGGTGAACCTCATCCAACTGTCCTGGGCCCATGGCTCCAGCCTGTCTAGATCCCTCTGCAGAGCTTCCTGCCCTCCAGCACAGCCACACTGCCACCCAGCTTGGGCTCACCTGGGAACTGACTGAGGGTGCCCTCGATGGCCTCATCCAGATCAGCAGTAAAGAGATTTCATTGACCGGGCCCCAATCCTGAACCCTGGGGACACCCCTGGATGTGACTCCATTCCTCAGAGGCTCTGAGTGCCAGGGGTTGGATGAGGGAAATGGTGGAGAGAGGGTGGGGACAAAGTGTGATTGATTGTCAGCCATGAAGGGTCTTGGTTATCATGTCTGTTCAAACTGCATGAGGAGGTGCTCGGGGTCAATATCAATTGGATATTGCTGATATCAATCTATAAACAGGTAAAGAAAACAGGACAAAACAATTGTGCCTGGATTGTTTTCAATATAGCATATTCACTCTGAATAGACTTCTAAAATCTGTCTAATTAACCACAGAAAAATTGAAAATTTATTCCCAAGTGCTTTACTTTTTTGTGTCTTTTGAGCAGATTTTTATGAGCTTTTCTCACTTAATTCCTGAACTGAAAAGCACAAGAAAGAAGAGGCCTCTGGAGGATTAAAATTCATCTGCAGTCTCCAAGTGGCTGAGGATCCATCCCCATCAGAGCAGCAATGAACAGAAATGGGCACAGCTTTGTGGCTGCCCCAGCTCTGGGCATGGGCCCTGGGCCTGGAGCAGGAGCAGCTCTTGAGGACCCCAAGGCTGGGGCTCTTTTGCTGCCCTGGGCAGATGGGATGGCAGCAGGGGCTGCAGAGCTCTCAGCACCTCAGGCAGAGGGGAGCAGGGCAGCCAGAGAGCCTCCTTTGGCCTTGGCCAAGCACCTTCCCCCATGGCTGGGGCTGAGTCCTGTGGCAGCTGCAGCTGCTGCTGTGCCCTTGCCAGGGGCTGAGGCCATGGGGCAGTGCCCAGAGCAGCCTGGCCTGAGCAGAGCTGTGGGGCCAGAGCCAGCTGGGCTGGGCTGGGGAGAGGCCCTTGGTGCTGCCCAGAGCTCAGGGCAGCTGGCAGAGCTTGCAGGGAGCTGTGCTGGGCTCAGAGAGCTTGGCCCAGAAACCATCAGTGTCCATCTCAGCCTGGCTGAGTGTGCAGGGGCAGGACTCAGGCCAGGCCTTGTGGGGCAGGGCCCGTGCCTGTGCAAGGCATTGCAAACAGGCAAGTGACCCAGATCTGTTCCCTTGGGGGCATGGACAGAGCAGGAAGGGGGCCCAGGACATTTGCCAGCACCAGCCTCTGTGCCCAGCCCTTGGCAGCCCTGGCTGCTGAGCCCAGCTTTGGCCTGGGCTGAGTTTGGCTGTGGCCCAGCTCCATCCTCCTGCAGGGCTCAGGGCCTGTTCCCGGCCATGGCCAGCCCTGGCTGCCTCTCTGCTGGCCCAGAGGCTGGCAGAGCCCGGGGCTGGGCTGTCTGTGCAGGCCCACAGGTGCCATGGGCTCTGCAGGAGCTGGCAGAGGCTGCCCAGCAGGGAGGCCATGGGGCACAGAGCCCCAAGGCTGCTGTGGGCACCACGGCACAGGGGCCGTTCCCAGCCGCAATGCTCCTGGCCTGGGCTGGGCCTGCACAGGGGCTGGGCCACCATGGCTGGGCCAGCACAGGGCCACAAAGGGGCCACGCAGCCGCTGCCGGGGCTGACAGCAAGGCCAGGCACACACAAGCAATTGCTGAGCACGGCCTGCGCTGGCCAGGCCTGACTGTGCCTAAGGCAGAGCTCAGCTGTGCTTGGGGGCTGCAGAAACAGTCCAGAGCCCAAAGAGCCTCCATGGCTGTGCTGGAGACCAAGGGTGCAGCAGGGAAATGCAGGGCTGCTGTGAGATGGGGAGGGCATTGAATTCCAGCACTGCAGGGCTGTCAGAAACCTGCAGCTTGCAAGGTGCTCTGCTCTCCCTCAGGTGCTCTCGGAGAGATCAAATCCCTGCTGGGCACCTCACGGCACAAATGGCACTGCCTGTTCATGGTCACACAGCTGATGTCTGCCTGGAAAGAGGCACAGGTGTTAATATCTGTTAGTTTCATAATAAACAAGCAGATTTTTATTCTCTGGGTTGTTTGAGTACTTTTAAATAATGATCACCAATGATCAGTCTATTATTTCCTCTTCCTCTTCCTTCCGGTGTTTCCATCTCTCCAGTTGAAATGTCTCAGGACATCTCTTCACTGGATTCATGTCCTTCCTGCTTCTCTCACATTTCTTCCTCCAGATGCCCTCTGGCCTTTCAAGTGCCTCTCAACTGACTAGCTTAATGCTTTAACTTCAGGGAGTGGCCAAATCTGTCAAGTTCAAATACATATGAATTAAATATATTGTTCTGGTCAAATCTATCACAGAATTACCTTTTCTTATGTCTCAGTCTAAAACTGTTCCTGTACAGAAATCCCTTGGGGATGATGGATATGTTAGATGCTGCTGGGACATCCCAGAGAGCTGAGGGAAGAGGTGTGATTAAGAGCTGTGGTTATTAAAATGTTCAAATGTTCAACTTCTATTCATTGGCAAGAAACCTTTCTGTGTCTCTGAGTGTCACCAGGCCCTGAGCCCAAAGGACACAAACCTGATGAGTTGTGGTTCCCACTGAAGGGGCTGCACTTGGACCTTGGCTCTGCACAGGAGAGGTCTTCATTCACTTTCTCTCTTTTCCTCCTGCTGGGCATGGAGGGAGCTCCTGACTTCAGCCTGTGACTCGTGTGTGCAAAGAGGAAATCTGGGCAAAATTGGGGCAGGAAGGGTTTGGGGGGGGTGTTGGGATCTGTGCTGGGCACAGAAGGTGTTTTCCATTGCTCTGAGACTGTCTGCTGTGGAAAGTGGATTTAATATCCAGCAGAGGAATGACTTTTGCATTTGATGAGCTGTGCCTTCCCTTGGCTTTGTTGGCTGACAATAAATGAACATCCCTCTGTGTCTTGGGCAGCTCCTTCTCCAAGGAAAGCAGGTGGGAGTTGGAGCCAAGGAGCTGAAAGCTGCGGGTGCAGCCTGGGCTGGAGGGAGCTCAGATTTGCACAAGGCTGCTCTGAGTGCCAGGGCTTGGATGGGGGAAATGGTGGGGTGGGGGTAGGGACAGAGTCTGATTGATTGTCAGCCATGAAGGGTCTTGATTTTCATATCTATTCAAACTGCATGAGGAGGTGCTTGGATTCAGTGTCACTTGGAGATTGCACATACCAATGAATTAACAGGAAAAAAACCCTGAACTTGACCTAAAAAATCTATTCTCACTGTCTTTTTAAATATATTGCATTCACTTTAGATGGAATACTGAGATCTGTCTGATTAACCACGAATGCTTTGAAAATTAAAATCAAATTATTAAAATCAAATTCAGCAGCAGCCTCCAAGTTGCTGAGGATGTCAGCAGCCCCCACTGAGGCCATCCCTGCCCAGAGACCGTGGGGGAATGGGCAGACAAGGAGAGCGTCCCTGGGGCTGGGGCAGCACAACTCAGAGGCACCAGCGGCTCCAGCTGGGAAATGGAGTGTGGAATGTGGCTGGGAAAGCCCTGCCTGGGCTGTGCCAAGCAGGACACACAAGCCCTCACCCCCATCCCTGAAACAAATGTCTCACTGAGACATTTGAAGGGAATTAGAATTGTTTGTGTACTGTGAGTTGGACTCCCCGGAGAAATACCAACAGGAGATCCTCAGGAGCTCAAAACAACAAAACAGCCTTTACTGGTAACTTTACAAAAGCAGAGAAACTTTGGCAAAAAGGTTCTTTATGACTTTGTAGTGGTTTTGGTTTGTTAATTCAAGATTTTTCTAATCTTGAGATTTCTTAATTAATGGATTTGTGAGTGTGGTGGGTTTTATTGTTGGGTAATTATTTATGTATGTATTTTGTTGTAAGATAGGATTACAAGAAAGGTAAAGTAGGCCTAAAATTTTAGTAAGGTATAAATGAATTTTATTAAAAGCAAATTAAAAAAGAAAAAAGTAGAAAGAATTAAAATAGAGTCTTGATTACACTTTTTTTGTCTTTACATCTTTTTACTGACAATTGGAGAAACTAAATTAAAATTTCTAGTTAGTTTACTATTTCTAGAATAGTCTTTTTATTAGATTACCTTGAGAGAGAAGTTTTCGTGTTAAGCATATGGAGATTTTTTTACATGAGGAAAAAATAGGGTTTTTGTGGTTCTTTATTTGGTCATGGATAGCAGTTGCTGACAGAAGTTAGTTATTGTGAAGTCATTTTTATTGCTACAAGCTTTTTTACAGTTTGCTGATGGGCCATGTCTACTTATGGGGTATTGTTTAAAAGATGAGTTGTTTAAAGGTAAAAGTTTTTATTATTTATTTTTAAAATTATTTTTATCTCTGGGAATAGAGATTTTCTCTTGAGGATACTGGACTTCTGTTCCTGTTTAAACTTTAGATGAAATTCCAGTTATTTTAACATTTTTTTATTTTAGTATGGAGGTTTTTGTTTGATATTATTTTGAAAATACTTTTAATAGGGTTTTTTTTAAAGAAAAAAGTGTTTTTTCTTTATAGTTTTTAAGAGGATTATAGTTTTAAGATTTAGGTAATTTTCTTTTTTTTTATTTGGGATTAATTTTCTTTTTTACTGACTTTGATGGTTTCAGATTGTTTTTTATATGCTTATATTTTGCTTTTTTCCTATACTCAAGGGAGGATTTACGTTTTGAAAGGACTGACACCTGACCTGCCAGTAAGTTGTGGTGGAAGTTGAGGTTTGACTGTGTTAGGATTGGTTTTATGGTTTGTTTTTGACTTTTTTTTTTTGTGTTGAAGTTTTTAGTTGTAGGGTTATTTTTTCTGGGTTGTGGGTTGTAGGAGTTTTTGGTTTGAGTTGTGTTGGAGGAAAGGGACTTGATGGTAAGATTTTAATAGCTGTGGCTGGCTTTGTTCTGGTTGGGGTTTTGTAGCCTGTTTTGTTTTCCTGTTTGGTAGTTGTTGGGGTTTGGTTTGGTTAGAATGGGGCCGATGGGGAGGAGGGGCAGCCTGGCGAGGAGGGAAGGGGCTCTGACCATGGCAGGGTTTCTTGGTTTGGTTTGGTTTGGTTTGGTTTGGTTTGGTTTGGTTTGGTTTGGTTTGGTTGAGATGGGGGCCAGGGCCCACTGCTTCTTTGTGGCCTGGAAAAGAAAGAGGAGGTTCCCGAGTATTTTGTCTTTAACATATGCGTTTCACAGAGACGTGTTCAGTATCTTAGTGGTTTAACAGATTGTCAGTTACACAAAAAGTTTTGTACTACTTTTTAAAATTCTTCTCATGTCAAACTACGACAGATAATCAGTCAACAAAAAACACTTCTGAAAGCATTGACTTGGCCCATTCAACTTTACAAACTCTAAGCCTGTTCAATTTTAGGTTACTCAACATTTGCAGGAGCACGGAAACAAAAGAAGACACAGAAAGAGAGAAAGGCAAAAAAGATCCAGAGAAGCACATACACAGATATCAGCTCCTGGATTCCAGCACTGTTCAGATGGAAATTCCAGGAGGAGGTGGGTTCAAGATGTGTGCTTGCCTTGTGGTCAGCCTTCAATTCCCCTTGGTCATCCTGGGCCCTTCCCCCAGGTGGGCCTTGGGCTCATTTGGTCCCTCAGGAGCTGGGCTGGGGGCTGCAGAGGTGGCTGTGGAGCATTGCCTGTGCTGTGCCAGGGACTGGCAGCCACTGCTGGGCTGGGATAGAGGCTCTGGGGGGATTGGGGTTCCAGGGCAGGGCAAGGCTGGGGTTAAAGGGCAGGGCAGAGCTGGACCTGCCCCTTCCTCCCCTACACATGAAATGTTTCAAGCCAACAATCTCCTCCAGTCTATCAGAATAGGGCATATTGGAGGTGAAATCCCAATTCTGGCCATGGGTTCCTAGAGGTGCAGGACAGTTCCTTTTCATAGGAGGGAAAGCACAGAGCCTAATGTTTGAAAGGCAGATGAGAGACTGACTAGGCCAAGGCCAGCCAGACTTGTCAGGAATGGCAGATTTTGTCTGGGAGCAGTCTTTGGATTATGGGAATTTTGGAGGTGGAAGCCCAGTCTTGGCTATAGGCACCTGGAGAAGCAGGACAGTTCTTTTCCATGGGAAGGAAAGCATGGAGCCTTCCCCAGTGGTTTGAGGAGAGATGGGAAGTGACCCTTGTGAAACCACTGCAAGACAGACTGCTCTTGGCAATATTCCTATTGGAACAATCACGGAATATAAGGAAATTAGGAGGTGAAATCCCAATTCTGGTCATGCGTGCTTGGAGGAGGAGAGATCATTTCCATAGGAAGGAAAACATGGAGCCCCAGTGTTTCAGCAGCAGCAGAGAAGAGACCCTCAATATGCCAAGGTCAGTTGGACCAGTCAGATGGTCCCTGGAAGGCCAAACCAGCCAGAGTTGTTCTTTGTTCCCTTGCTTTTATGGGGCCCCACAGTGCCATAATAGTGACTTGTTTCCAAGGGGTCCGGCAGTGTCACAATGGTCCCTAGGTTTCATAAGGCCCTGCAGTATCACAATGGTCTCCATGATTCCATGAGTCCCCTCAGTGTCACAATGGCTCCCTGGTTCCATGAGGCTGTGAAGTGTCTTAATGGTCTCCTCAAGGTTTCATGAGGCCCTGCAATGTCATAATGGACCTTTGGCTCCATGGAGTCCCACAGTGTCACAATGGCCGCTTGGTTCCATAACACCACAAAGTGTCACAATGGTCTCCATGGTGCCATGAGGCCTCTTGGTGTCACAATAGACCCTTGGTTTGATGGGGCCACTCAGTGTCACAATGATCTCTACACTCCATGGAGCCACACAGTGTCAGTAGAGTCCCTTGGTTCCATGAGGCCCAGCAATGTCACAGTGCTGACCATGATTCCATGAGGCCCCACAGTGTCACAATGGTCCCTTGGTTCCATGGGCCCTGTGCTGCTGCATTCCCCACTCTCCACTTCTCAGGCCGCCCTGCCAGCTGAGAAATGCTCCTTGGGCCTCAGCCTTGGCCAACAGCCCCTGGGCTCAGCTCCTCTGCAGCTCATCACAAACACTGTCTGCTCCAGGCACTGCTGATGCCCAACCAGCTCCTGGTTCCTTTAGCAGCAGCCCTGGGAACTGTTTTTGTTCCCTCGGTGACACAACGTCCCTGTTCTCACACTGCCAAAGAAAGCTGTTGGTGCCAAGTGCAGCCAGGATGAACCATTGCTGGGACTGAAGCCCCTCTCTTGGGGCCCAGCAAACAGCGCTCCAAAAGGAGCCCTTGGAGCTCTCCTGGGCCAGCGATTCCCTCTGAGTGGGGCCTCTCCCAGCCGGGAACTCTCCCGTTTGCTGCACTTGGGGATCCCCAACAACGACAGAGCCTGGGCCGATCCCTGTTGTGGTGTGTTGCAATATCCTGTTTTACCTTCTCCCTTCCCCCTCGCCCCTCGCTGAGTGTGCCCTGTCAATCAGGCTAACATACCAGCAAGGTGTCGTGTGATAGGTGTCCCTAGTCTCTTGAGACCCTGCCCCTTCACCTGGTTGGTGACTCACCTGTCCCCTCCCCTTCCCCTGTCCTGAGCTTAAAATGTGAATGAGACCATGCGGCCTCTATTCTGTTACTAGCAGTGGCCCAGTGCAGACCTCTGTACTCTTGGAATAAACATCTGGCTACCTTCTAGCAGAATCCATTCCCTTTCTCTCTACCATCGCCAGAAGCTCTCTCCTGAGGAGAACGGAGTCCTGTCTTGTGCCCCGCTGCACTCTGCCGCCAGCCAAGGTATCTCTGGGGTAGAACACCGCAGTGCTGCCTGTGGCCCAGCAGCGAAGGTCAGAACTGGCCTGGGCACCATCTAACTGGTTATATTGGGATACATATTCCAATAGATCCCCCCACTCCTCCAGGCTCAACCCTTTGCCCTTTGCTGGGGAGATGCCAAAGGATCCACAGGGAGCATTGCCTGCCGTCAGGGGAATTGCTCACAGGTGCCTTGCACTGATACTTTGTGTCTGTGTGCACACAGGAGTGCCTGTGCTGGGGAAATGTGGCAGAAATGCTGCTCTCTGAGGGGTTGGAATGCATTGGATGGCTGAGTCAGTCAGATATCCAGATATCAGTAAGTAAGGTTAAGTCACAAGGTCTAAGCTAAATTAAATGCTGCTAAGAGCTGTTCTTTTGCTAAATTGTCACATTTTATTTAAGTTACTGGTAAAGTTAAATATTGTTAAGTGTTATTCCTCTGTTGAATTGCTAAGTCATAGGTTATAAGTAAGGTAAAATAGTGTTAAGTGCTGTTGTTTTGCTAAACTTTGATGTTTAAGGTATCGGTCACATTTAAGGTGTAATTTAAGTCCTGTTAAGTGTGAGGCTTGTTAAGTCTTTAGGCCATATTCACTTTTATCCTTACCCTCACTTGTGTCACACACACACATACACACACGGACAGTTCTCAGTTAATTTCTGGTTTGATTCCCTGGATTCTGTTTGGTTTTGTTGTTGCTTTGTTTCCCTGGTGTGCCTGAAGTGTCCAGTCAGGAGCAGAGTGGCTCTTGCCAAGGAACTTTGTGCTGCTGTCCCTTAATATTAAATCTGGTTTTTGATGCTCCCTTGCTGGGGATTTTTTCAGCGCTCTCAAGCCCTCATTGGTAGCAGGGTGAAGGAGCCCTGGCCCAGGCTCTGTCCCTGGGGGACACGGGGATGCTGCCGGAGGGGTCCCTGCCCCCCTGTGCCACCCCCAGGGCCCCGGCCCCCGTCCCCGTGTCAGGCTCTGGGGTCAATCTCGTGGAACATCCTCTGGGGGCGGGGGGACCCGGGGGGACAGGGGACCCCGCTGTGCACGAGTAGGGTTGGACTGCTCTGGGGGGAACTGTGAGGGGGGCCAGGGCAGAGTGACCTCATACAGCCCCTGTGATGTCACACAGCCATCTGTGATGTCACACTGACCCTGTGATGTCACACTGGCCCTGTGATGTCACAGGGACAACTCTATGTCACCCTGTGATTTCATACAGCAATGCTGTGACATCACAGAAGACTGATGTCACAAAGTCACCCTGTGATGTCACAATCTGTTCTGTGATGTCACAGCCTCTTCCATGATGTTACACAGCCACCAGGTGATGTCACAACCCACTCTCTGATGCCTCAGAGCCACCCTCTATGATGGCAGACTCTGCTCTATGGCCTCACCCCCTGCTCTGTGATGTCACAGCCAGCTCTTTGATGTCACCACCAGCTTTGTGATGTCACAGAACCCTCAAGAACCCTCAAGAACTCAGTTCTATTAAAACACTGAAGTTTCTTGTACTTTGAAGAGATCCCTGTCAGGGACACAACTGAGAAAGTGTCCCCAGGCCCCAGGCAGAGCAGAGAACTGGAGGCAGTGATGACAGGTGGGACAAAGAGAAGCCAAGTCTCGGTGCCCTGGGCCAAAGCAGGGTCTGTGCCACCAAGGGCTGGGAGGAGACACCTTGTTCTGAGGCCCTGGGGCCTCCTGGCACAGCCCCAGCCAGGTTGGGCACTGTCAGCCCCTTGTCCTGCCCTCAGCATCCCCCCCTAGCCCACATCCCAGTGGCCTCAAGGATCTGCTGGAAGGAGTCCCTGGGGAGTCTTGGTCAGGAATGGCCCTGGGAGCTCCTTCACGCTCCCTGCAGGGACTGCAGGTTTGTCAAAGGACTTGGGGTTTGCCTTTAGCCTTGGAGTCTCTGAGAGCTTTGTGCAGACATGGCCTCCAATTATGTGTTGTAATTAGTCTCTGCAGAGGCTTTGTCAGTAACAACACTCAGTGGGGCTCATTAATGCTTCAAGATACTTCAGTTATTTTAAGGAACTTGGTGTTTCCCTTTTGATACAGACTCTGTGAGAGGTTTGTGCAATCATGGCCCCAATTATCTGTGTTAATTAGTCCCTGGAGAGCTTTGTAGTGACACTCAGTGGGGCTCATTAATGCTTTGAGACACTCAATGTGTTGAAGGTACTTTGGATTTTCCTTCCCACACTGAGTGTCTGAGAGGTTTTTGTGCAATCCTGGCCACCAATTCTCTCCTCCAAGGAGTCCATGAGGAGCCTGTGTTGGAGAGGGACCTCCGTGGGAGCCATGAATGCCTGGAGACACTTTGGGTGTTTCCTCTGACTGTGACTCCTGGCAAGGTTTGTGCAATCTCCTTCCAGGCCCTGATGTTCAAGGGCTCAGCTCCAAATGCACAGTGAGGCTCATGAGGATCAAGCAAGTCCTGACAAACCCTGGCTCTGCCTTGATTTCCCTCTGCTCCAGTGTAGTTGATTAGGAGGGTTTCCT
Source organism: Zonotrichia leucophrys gambelii (assembly GCF_028769735.1). NCBI lineage: Eukaryota > Metazoa > Chordata > Aves > Passeriformes > Passerellidae > Zonotrichia > Zonotrichia leucophrys. The sequence continues at coordinate 19,322 of NW_026992434.1, read as the reverse complement.
TTGACAGTTATGGAGAAATAGTTCAAAGAGTTTCCAGGAAATATGTAGACCTATTTTAAAGGATGTCTTTTATTGCTGTTCTTATTACACAAGAGATGATTGCAGCATTCAGTGACTGATATTGATGCAGGGACACTCCTAAGGAGCTCTGGCCTGCTCAAAGAAGCTGTGCCTTGAGCTCTGAGCCAGTGTGGACAACCTTGCTCCACATTCCCCAAGCCCATCGTGTCTCACCTCACTCACCTGGGACCTGCTTGAAGAACTGGCTGCACACAGCCAAAGAGGGATTTTCCTTCATTTCTTTGTGAAGCAATCTAAAACTCCTGAGTTTCCCCACTGCAAACAGACATCCTCCTCAAGTGTGTGCCAAGCCCAAGGTGCCACCCAGAGCACTCCAGACCTGTCTCGGGCCAGCTGTGAGGGTGGATCATCATCCCAACATGCAGTGGTGCCATTGCAAGGGACTGTGGCTATGGAGACTGCAGGGACCCCAATGCCGCGTCTGGGTGCCATGGCAACCTCCATCATTTCAGGTTTCCTTGGAAACCAGCCTAAGGAGCGATTCCTGCAGCCAGGTTCCATGGACACTTGCCTGCAGAGCTGTTGCTGCCCTCGGCTGCCATGGCAGCCCTCAGGACAAAGCGGTGCCAGGGCTGTTCCAGGTACAATTGCAGTGACACTCGTTGGTGCCACCAGGTGCCATGGCAATGGCCACAGGTACCTGTTCCTTGGTTTGGTGCCATGGCAACCAATGCCCGGTCCCGTTGTGATGGTTGGTGGCCATGGAAAGCTGCCCTGGGGCCTTGCTCAGGGCTGGTGTCAGTGCCCAGAGCCAGAGGGGATCCCTTGCTGGGGGCTGTGCCATGGCCACCTGCCCTGTGCCGCGCTGGCCGCTCAGGCACCAGGAACCAGCAGCCAACGGCACTGCCAGGGCCAAAGGCCAGGTCAGCCAGACAGAAAGGGGCAGGGCTGGGCACTGTTTCCATGGCAACTGGCACTGGGGGGACACCTGGGTCACCTGGCCTGGCAGTTGCCATGGAAACCCCTGGCAGGGACTGAGGGCACAGCCCCTGGCACTGAGACACTGCTGGGCCGGGTGCTGAGCACAGGGCTGAGCACGCAGAGATGGTTTTGTTCTTGCTGAGCTGCAGCACAGCCAAGGCCTGTCCTGCCCCTCGTCAGCCACGCTGGGGAGGAGCTGGGCAGGGGACACAGCCAGGACAGGGGACCCCAACTGAGCCCGGGCATAGCCCAGACCAGAGCACATCATGCTCAGGGTGTGAAGGGGGGAACAGGGAGGAAGGGGGGAATTTTGGAGTGAAGGCTTTTGCCTTCCCAGGGAACACATTGGCAAGAGGGGGCTCTGTTTCACCAGTGGGCAGGGTCACTACCAAAGACACAGACACCAACTGAAGGAATTGTGTAATTTATATCATGCACAGCTGCAAAGAATTACAAAAGGATAAGCTCACCAAAGCACATCATCATTAGCAAAGAATTACAAAGGAAGATCAGCAATCCATCATAACCCATCATTACATTTTGATGACCAATTCCTTGGTGAAACACTGGAGGTGTTTGTGGCAGACAAAGATTCTGGCTGACTATCAAGGTACACCTTACAGACATCAGTAGTACTTTAGTGACACCATTCTTCATTCTTTTTTCTCAATCTCATTGGAGTTAGGAACAAGAATTCTGTTGTGCATGGAGCTGGCACCTTTTTAATTCCAGAATAATGCCCCTGGCCCTTTGCTGTTCAGCTTTCCCATGCTGTCTGTGGCTAACAAGGCTTGGGGGGCCCTTTCCCCTCTGGCTGGGAGGGGCGGGGTCCCAGTCCCTGAGGGGCACCCAGGCTCCTGGATGGAATTCCTGTGCAAGTCCCTCAGTGTCACAGCAGCCTTCACATGGAGCCCCGTGGATCAGAGCATTTTCCAGAGGGGCCCTTGGGGCAAACAGGGAGATCTGGTCTGGCAGGATGTGTAAAACAATCTCCTGTCAGATCTACTTGTTCTCACACACAATCCTGGGCTGCAGGGACACATTCCCATTGTCCCTGCCCAGGTTTCAGGACTCAGAGTTGTCTTTCCTAGGAGCTGCTCCTTCAGCTGCCTTGGGAGGGCCTTTTGGCCTCTGGACCCACATTCTGGCTCCATTATTAGGGCTGCTGGACCCAAACCCTTTATCTCCACAAATGCTGGTGACTGGAGGTGGATCTCCTTTTTCACAATCGTTCTTAAAATTGCAAGATCAATAATTGTGCTACCCTGTCATAGGGTTGAATAATCCAATCTTGTTCATTAAAGTTTAACAGAATTACTGTAATTTCCCCTGGATATTCTGCATCAATTCCTCCTGCCATGACAGGAACCCTTTGCAAGGCCAAGCTCCAAGGGAGCAGTTACCAAAGCAAAGTGTCCTGGAGGAATCTGAATTCCTGTTTCAGGATTGACAGCTCTCATTTGCTTTGAATTTATCCTAATGAATTCCAATGCATGAAGGCCCAATTCCAATGCATGCAGCCTCTGGGCTGGCCCTGCCAGGGGCATCAGAGCCAGAACAATTTCCCAGGCAGCCCAAGTCTCACTGCCCATGGCTGGATTTGCAAATTGGGGGCAGCTGTGCACAGCCAGAGGGTTTCCATTTCCCCAGTGGGCCATTGTAAGGGCATGGAGCACATCTGGGAGATGGGTTCTCCATGGGCAAAGTTCCCATGTCCTCATTTTTCCAACTGCTCTTTTAACAACCCCTTCACCCTTTCAACCAATCCTGCAGCTTGTGAATAGTCTGGTACATGAAAAATCCTGCAGGCTTAATCACTGTATTTTTCACAGGCACAGACAAAGCACTCTGCATCACAGTATCAGAAAACCCTGTAAAAACAGCCAATTTCATCTCTTTCTCCTTTTTCTGTTGTATACAATCTCACAAAGTTGACCACTGACATTAGCGTCCTGGCCAATCCTGTTCTGTAGGGTATTTAGTGTTACATCCCTGAGCAGCCAAAGATACCAAATTAGTATTTTCAGCACTATTTCACATTATTAGTATTTTATATGTACATATTGATATGAAAATACAAATATAGACATATCTACATAAATCTATAAGTATAAATATGAAGGTCTTATTATCCTATAAATATGTATATACTTATTTATTATATTGATATTTCACTTGCACAAGTGCATCTGAGCTCAAGATTGAAACCTTTCTCTGTTGCTCAATGTGGGAGCATTCCAACAAAAATTGTTCCTTCTGAAGGTGCTGTTTCCTATGTACTCTCAACAAATTCATCTATGTCTGCCCAAACCCACAAAGTGTTTTCCTTTTCCATATGCAATTTTTGGATGCATTTGAAGATATCCAGGGGTGCAGCTTCTTTTACCCGACTGCCCCACTGCTCACACGGGGCTCTGACCTCAGCCCACTCCAGAGCCAGGGAACTCCAGGGAAGGGTTTCCCAGCTGGGAATTTCTGATGGGACTGATTCCTCACATTGACACTGAACAAGTGACATTTTGTTGGGATCTGGCCAGGCTGTGCCAGTTTTGTTTTACCAGTGGGCAGGGTCAGCACCAGAGACACAGACTCCAACTGAAGGAATCAGTGTCATTTCCTACAGTTCAGAGCAGAAAAGAATCACAAAAGGAGCAGCTCAGCAATGCACCCAACCATCCCCACCAAAGATTGCAGCAGTGATTAACAAAGATCCAGCAGCATTTACCCTCAGCCTTTACCATCCCCCAGACCCACACAGCAGCTGGGGAAGCTGTCACAGCCAAGGGCTGCAGAGCCACTCCTGGGCACTGGGAATTCCCGCAGGTGCCTCCAGCCCCAGGTGAGGCTCCAACCCCGCTGGGAGAGGGCCCAGCTCTGACAGGGCTGAATGAACAAACTGACAGCACTGCTAGTGTGGCAACATCTGCTTTCATCCTCCTCTTGGGTCCCTCCCAAAGCCTGGCCAGGGCTCAAGGAGGAACCAAGGGAGCTGACTTTGACCATAGAGCCCCAAACAAGGCCAGATATCAAATTTCATGGCCTTGTCTGGCTTCTAAATACACAAAGGTCAATACATGTTTCACTAACGAGTGGCTACATCTATCTCAGTGCTAATGACCATGCATATTTCATTAGGGAGCAGATACAAAGATAACCTCTCCTTGGAAGGTTCATCCAGAGGCCACCTTTGGCTCAGGGCCTGCTGTCCAGGCCTCACTCAGTGCTGCTGTCCAGGCCTTGGCATTGCAGGGACGTGGTTTAGTGCTGGGCTTGGCACTGCTGGGTGAGCGGCTGCACTGGGTGAGCTCAGAGGGCTTTTCCAACAGAAAGGATTCTGTGATTCCATGATTCTATCCACTGCATTCAGCTGGGTCTATTTTAGAGGCATTCCTTTGCTCCAAAAGTTCCCTCTTGCCCAGCTCCTGTGGCCTGAGGCTTCAGCTCCTTCAGCTCCTGGTGCTGAGCTGCTCATGCTGAACGAGACAACTCGGAGAGAAGAACACAGTCCATGCAATTCCTTCTGGGACACGAAGAGGGGAGGCTGTGCAAGCAGGAGCATTGTTTGCTGTGGCCTCCTCTCTGCCCTTCACGCCTTTCAGCGCTTTGAACCAGCCAAGAGCTTCCTCCAAGAGTGCAATGGAGCAGCTGTTCCTGCTCCCAGGCCTGGCTCTCTCCAGTCTCTGCCCTTGCCTGGTTCTGTCCCTCTTGCTGTGCCCTCTTTTCCCCCAGGGCTCGCTGGCTGCTGCCCAGGACTGTGGCACTGGCACAGATCCAGTGCTCCAGAGCCTCCTTTCTGTGCCCTTGGAGCTGCCTGGGCACAGCAGCCTTTTCCATCTGGAAGCTCCCCATGGACAGGGAGTGCCCAGCTCTGTTCCTTGCACAGCCTCCAGGAGCCCAGGGCTGCCATCTCCAGTCCCTGCTGGCACTGGGGGCTCCCAGGTGCCTCAGGCTGCTGTGACACCGCTGCACACGGGAGGGAAGAGGGGCAGGGGCTGTGCTCAAAGTCAGCTCCATCTGCTGCTGCTGCTGCTGTGGGGTCATTTGTGCAGCCCTGGCCCAGAGTCAGGGATCAGATCCTGCCAGTCTCTTCCAGCCCTGGCTGCTCAGAGTTTGGGCCCTGGAGCCTCAGGTGGCCAAAGGCAGCTGCTGCTGGTCCCTCTGTGTGCCCGAATTCAGCAGTGCTGCTCCATCAGTCTGTGCCCAGCAACGGGGAAAAGCCTCAGCCCTGCAGGGCCAGGAGCTGCCGGGCTCTGCCTGAGCAGCTCAGCCAGCAGGAAGGGAGCTGCTCCACACGGGAACCAGGAGCAAAGGACATTCCTTTGATAGGACATGTTTTCTATTGAAAAAAGAAAAAAAGGAAAAAGGAAAAAATAGGTAAATTGTAAAAGATAAGAATAAAATCCAAGTTTTAGTAAAAACATAACATAATGTTAGTGAAAAAACCAAAACATAAATGCAAAGTTACATTCTTTGCATTAAGAAGTAAATGATCTCTTGAAAAAGAGAACTCAGTTATTTCCATTGTAAATGTGCTGATGGCATGGATCCATCTTACTGACCTCAGCAATCTCTTAAAAGATTTTGGGTTTGTTTCTAACACTGGTATTTGAAATTGTGGTCGAAGCAAGACTAAATTTTTTTTGTGCCCTTCCAGCTCTAAGCAGAACTGGGCATGGAAACTCTGTCAAAGCCCAAATCTCTTAGAAGATGACGTTCCTTCTCAGCCTGAGAATGAGCTGCACCTTCCTTTTGAAACTGTCAGAGATTTCAAAGAGAAACTAAGTCCCACTTACGGCTTTTTGCTCTGGTTTGGAAGTGCAGAAGGGCAATTCTCCATCCACCAGCTCCAGACTGCACTGCCTCAGGAGCACGGCCCACTCGCCAGCTTTGGCCCACTCGTGGCACTGCTAGAGGAGGAAGAAAGTGCAATTGCACAATTCCAGCCAATAAAGAAGGAAGAATGGGACAGACAAAACACCATGTGCAGATCCAGGCATTCAGCTGGGACTGTGGAGAGTTTTGGCTCTTGCCAGTTGGATGTGTGTCCCCAGCTGCAATCTCTGGGCCTGCAGCAGAGTCTCACTCACCTGCCAAAGCAGAAAGCTCAGGCGCTGTGCCCACAATGGGTTCGTCTGATGCAGAGCTGTCAGAGCAATGTGAGGGCAGAGCCAGCCCAGCTGGGCCCAGGGCTGAGCCCAGCAGAGCCCTGGCAGAGCCCAGAGCAGCCTCAGCACCCGCAGAGCCCGGCTGCAAGGAGAGAAAGCAGAAAGTGCCCATCAGCTGAGGGCTCCTGTGCCCTTGTGCCAAGGCCTGCAGTGCCCAGGCCATGCTGGCTGTGCCCAGAGCTGTGCCCAGAGCTGCCCATCCCTGCTGCCTTTGGCACAGAGCAGGAGGGCAGCACATGTGCCCAGCCTGCAGCCAGCCACGGCACATCCAGCCCTCAGCAGCTGCCCAGAGCAGGATGCTCCTGTGCTCGCTGCCAGCTCCCTAAAGCTCTGATCCCACCCTGGCAAGCACACAGGGACCCACCTCACACCACCCACGGCTGGAAGAAAAGCTGCTCCCAAACCATGGCCTCAGCCTTCTCCAAGGCACGGCCCATCCATGCCACAGCTGCTCTCCAGCACTTCCCCATCCACACTGGACCACCTGGAACGCTTCCTCTGGATAAACAAACAACACATTATTGAAAAGAGATTAGATACAAAAAGGGAAAACATGGGAAAAGGGAAAATCTCTTATCTCTGTCAGGGCCTTGAGGAAGACCCAACTCCTACATGGTTGGGAAAAACCCAGCCATGGGTGAGGGAAGCCCACATTTTCTCTTTTCCCCCCTGCACTACCCCCTAAAATCACGGTGATCCCAAAACAAACAAGGGCTGCTTACGGCCTCTGACAGCCCATTGCTCAGGGCTTGCCAGCGCCCCAGCCCCTCAGGCTCTGCCCCAGCCCGGCCAAGCTGCCCGGCAGCAGCGCCGCAGCCCCACAGCAGCTCCAGAGCAGCCCCATGCAGAGGCACCTGGGAGCCCTCAGCAAGGCAGCCAGCAGCACACGGGCAGGAGGATACAGATGGCGCTTCCTGCCTGGCACAGGGCTTGTGGCCATCTCCAGGCACCGCTCTCACAGGGATCCCTGCAGCTCCGGGCCCTGCCCAGCCGCTCTGGCGGCAGCACAAAGGCTTCAGCAGAACCACCACAGGACAAGGGCCTTCTGGCCATTTTCCCTTGCCCACTGCACGCCTGGGCAGCTGGCTGAGCGCAAGCACCCTCTGCCCCCTTCAGGGCCTCACCACCACTCAGCCTACTTTGCTGCTGAGCACAAGCTCCCTTTTCACCCTTTCCTGCCTCTTGCCCTGCAGACCCTGGGCAGCAAAGAAAAGCTCCTGGCAGTCTGTGTATCATAACACATTCTAGAATTGAGTTAGTTACAATAATCTATAATATATACAAATATATATAATGACATATACTCTATATTATTTATTTACAATATAGATAAAAAATGGAAAAGAAGAAAAGAAAAATCTTCAAGAAAAGGAAAATTACCCCTTGCTCAGGTTGCCCCAGCAAAGACAGCCTCCCAGATCAGCTCTCCTCCTCAGTCATCTGGCAGTGCAGCAGCCAAGCCCCGACAGGCGAGGCCGAGCCCTCCATGCCCTGCGCAGCTGATCGTGCAGCCTCCACATAGTGGAATATCGCCCACGCTGTATTGCCCGGAGGACATGCAGTGTGTCAAGCGCCAGCTGTGACACGGCACTGCTCGTGTCCTCCGTCAGGGGTTCCAGGGCTGCAAGAGAGAGGAACAGAGGCACGGTCAGAGCCGGATCTGCGGGGAGCCCAGGACAGCCCCCTGCCAGGGCCATCCCAGCCGGCTCTTGCCATGGCCAGGAGGGAGCAGGGAGCAAGGGGATCAGCCTGAAGCTGATGGCCAGCAATGGCCCACGTGGCCCTGAAAGCTCCGTGCGCTCTGCCCACGGGAGCAGAGCCCTCCGCAGCCGGGCCAGGGCTTGCAGCTTTTTCCCCGGCAGCCCCCACTGTCAGCCCGCTGCCCTCACTCACTCACCAGTGCAGATCAGCTGCAGCTCTTGCTGCTGCCCCCTCAGGCGCCGCCCGGCCATGCCTGTGAACACAGAGCCTGTCACGGCCCCAGCGGCACAGCTCCCTGCCAGCGGCGCTGCCGGCGCTGTGGCCACACGGGCTGCTGGCCCGGCAGGGCTCAGCCCGGCCCTTGCCGCACGCTGCCGCCCCAGGGCACGGCTGCCAGAGGGCGGCAGCAGCAACGCCCAGGCCAGGCGGGGCTCCAATGTGCCCCAGGGCATGGCTGGTGCTGCCGGGGCAGCAGGCGGGGCTGGGGCCGAGCTGCGGCGGGCCGGGGAGGGAGCTCGGGCTCGGGACTCACCCATGAACCTGATGGCTGTCTCTCGCAGAGACTCCTGTGGGCTCCGCAGGTATGGCAGGGCCCGGCGCAGGTGCTCGGCCGCTCGGCTCCTGTCCTCTGCCAGCTGCAGAGAGCGGAAGGAGGGAAGGGTTGGCGCAGGCTCAGCCCCGGCCTCCCCTGCCCGCACAGCCCTGAGGCGCGGCCAGCAGCCGCCGGCGCCGGGCTCCCGAGGGGAGGGGCAGAGGGCCGGCTGCTGCGGTGCTGTCCCGCCCCGCAGCCCCGCCGGGCCGGGGCTCCCCCGGCAGCCTGGAGCAGAGCCCGCGCGGCCTCTGGCTGCAGCACCCGGCAGGGCCACAGCTGCCCTCCCCGCACACTGAGCACCGCGCTCAGGGAGCTTCTCCGGGCTGAGGCTGGGGCTTGCAGGCTGTCCTTACCAGGCACTCGCTGAACTTCCACATGTTCTGACTCTTCACCAGTCTTTCAAGATCTCTCCTCTTCAGGAACTCAGCCACACAAAGCAGCGTTTCCTGAGAAGCCTGGAGAGCAGCAGAGACACGGAGGTGGCCCCACAGCCCAGGGCGCAGCACCCGCGTCCCTGTGCCAAGGCCTGGAGGAGGCTGCAGTCCAGCAGGCGCCAGGGCAGGAGGCAGCCGAGCCCCCTGCCAGGGGGACAGCAGCAGCCCACGAGTCCTCACCTGTGCCACAAGCCGCTTCTCATCATGGCAGTGGAGGAAGAGGGGCAGCAGGCTCTGGCGCAGGGGCGTCTTCAGGGCCTTTTTTCCCTTTTCCTGCGGAAGAGTCACCAACGTTCGGAAGAGCAGTATGGAGATGAGCTGAACCTGCCAATTGTTCTGTATGGAAGGAAGAAAAAAAAGACCTCAGCGTTGGCTGCACGGGGCTCAGCCTGGCACAGGCCTGCAAATCCACAGGGCACAAAGTGTCCGGACAGCACCCAGTGGCCGTGGCTGGGAGCAGTGAGCCTTACGTGGTCAAAGAGTGGCAGGAGCGCCTCAAGCAGCTGCAGTGTGATGGGGCCAGGCATCAGCATGTCATTGTCCAAAATGATAAAGCTGAGGAGCATGACTGTCATGAAAACTATCTCTCCATCTGCATCCCACAGGAAGTCCACAAGACTCTCTGTCAGGCTCCACATTTTTTTGGTCTGTGCAGAACACAAGTTTGTGAAACACCATCCTGCTGCCGCAGGGCCCAGAGGCCAAAGGCCTGTCCCAAAGCACTCGGGCAGCTGAACTGGGAGGCAGGAGAGCTGGGAGCAACTGCCCCAGCACTCAAAGCCCTGCCAAGCCCAAGCCACCGCATTGCCCAGCTCAGCCTCAGCCGCTGCCCCCTTCTCACCATTGAGGGCTCCTCAATGAGCTCTAGAAGGGCCCTGAGCGCCAGGCGACGCCTCTCCCTGCACTCGCTCTGCAGCTGCCTTGACAAGATTGGCAGGACTCTGTTAGCAGCACGTTCACTCAAGTGCAGGCACTCGAGAACCTGAAAGGCACAGGGCAGTGACAGGGACCGGGCCGGCAGGAGCCCGGGGCCGCACGGGGCCGGGCCCTGGCAGCAGCACAGGGCGCGGGCACCGTGCCAGGCAGCTGCGGCTCCGAGAGGGCAGAGAGCTGGGAGGCAGCTCAGCCAGGCAGCGCTGGCCATCAAGCTCACCTCCACAAGGAACGCCAGGGCGGGCAGCTCCCAGCGTGGCTCCTGTGTGCTGAGCAGCCGGAGCAGGTAGCGAGTGATCCGGGAACACAAGGGCATGGAGACACGGCACATCTCCCTGGCAGGAGGAAAAGGAAGCAAGACTGTGGGCCAGGGGGACAAACCTCTGCCAGGAGTGACTCATGGAGTCTGGTCTTTCCCCAGCATCCTGCAAGCGGCCCTGGGCTATTTGGGAGACAGCTCCTGGTGGGCACCCTCCTCTCCCAGCCTTTTCCAGTCTGCTTGGCCATCCCTCGGTGACAAGGCCTTCTGGGCCACGACCTCGGGGACAGTGTGGAGCTCCCTAGGCACAGAGCACAACTGTCAGAGGCAGTGGGGAGAAGGGGGTCTCACCTGGCCAGCAGACCCACGGCATAGTGGTGGGTGTCAGCACACAGCAGCGTGTCCCAGCCACACCTGCGTTCCATTGCCAGCACCACATCCTCATGCTGCATTCAGCAGAGCAGGGACTTCAGGGTCTGCACTGCAAATCTGCGTGCACAGCAAAGCCCGGGTCATGCTGGGAGCACTGGCTCCTGCCCAGGGACGTAGCAGGGAAAGGAGGAGTGGGATGGAGCACCTGTTGGGGCTGGTGGCAAGGCCGTATTCCTCCTGGCATCCCTTCCAGAATGCATTGACCTCCTCTGGCGTATCCAGAGTGCTGAAAAACACTTGGGAGAGCAGATGCAGAAAGAGGCGGGGCAAATGCACCGTCACCATATGTGGGACACAGGGCATCTGGAGGATCTTCCACATCACCACAGTTGCCTGCAAAGGACAAAGCCCCCCGAGACAGCGCTCAGTGCCGAGGTGTGTGTGTGGCAGGGCCCGAGCAGGGGAGGGAGAGGCTCAGAGAGACGCAGGGGGAGCACGGGGCCTGGTGGGCCTGAAGCTGCCCCTGGGCCGAGTTTCAGCCCAGCGCCGGAGGCGGGGAGATGCAGTGGGGGAAGGAGGATGGAGAGCTGCTGGAGAGGCAGCCTTGGGACAGCAAAGGCCAGTTACAGGAACTCACAGCCAGGACAAAGACACCCGTTTTGTCCCCATCCGAGGTGCACATGCTGTGCTCTGGCCAGCTCCCAAGCACATCCAGGAGTATCAGCAGCGCCTGCTCTGCAGTCCTGGGCGAGCACATGATGCTCTTCCACATGGTCAAAGCAGCTCTGTTGGGTTAGAGCTCTGTCTCAGGAGGGTCTCAGACACAGCACCGTGGCCTGGGCAGCAGTGGGGACCTGAGCTGGCTGCCAGCTCTGCCTGTGCCCATCGCCACTCGCCAGCAGCACACAGGCAGCCCAGGCTGCTGGGGACAGGCCCCTGAGGGGCGGCAAGGGAGCACCGCAGCAGGCTCGGGGGCTGACGTGCCGGGGCTGGCCAAGGAAGCAGCCAGAGGGCCCTGGAACTCTCTGTTGGTCACACACCTGGGCCAGGCTGTACAGGCTGATGGGCTGGCGAGCCCTGAGCCCTCTGGGCAGGTGGGCCCCATACCTGTCACAGGACGGGGCCACACGCAGGAGCGTCATGACCACGTCAGCGGGCTGTGCTTCGGTGAGATCCAGCAGGGTCCTGTGTGGTAGTGTGTTGTTAAGTTTCTTGTGTTATTCCCGCAATTTATGTATTGTTCTCCCCTATTATGTGTAAAATGGTTTCGTTTCCCCAGTTTTTCCCGCCACTGCTAGCCTGTCAGCTAAGTTGCTATAGCAACTGCTATTCATAGTTGCCGATATGTATTTGCCCCTCCCCTGGTTTCCCTTATAAGTGAAAGTTGTTTCCTCCCTGTCCAGTCAATCACTCCCTTCCTCCTCCCAGGTTTCGAGAACCTTCTCCTCTCTAGAGATGGTGGTTGGCTGGGGTCCCAGGACACCTCCCTTACCTTTTGATTATTGGTCTCCATGGAGTGTCAGTTCTGTGAAGTTCATCCCCTCACCTTTCCTGATTGGCTCTGTCTGTACCCACCCCCTTGCTTTATAATCCTGTTTTCACCCCCTATGAAAAAACTTTTTCCCGGATGGTTTCCCGGTGTTTAGATGCGGCATCACCGTCAATAAACCGATGTTTAACCCCCGAGAAATGGTCAGTTCCGTTCCTCTCATATACCAGCGAGGTACGCCAGTCCGCAGCCAGCACAGCCCGAGGCCATCAGACGCCGGAAGGGTGCTGGCCAGGAATTGCAGAGGGGCGTCGGCCTTTCGCCCTCAGCTAGTCGGATTCTAAACTTCGGGCCACATACGTTCCCCTCTGCAGATGGCGCCCACGCGGGGGCTTTACCGTACCCCGCGGACTGGACTTTAAATCTACTAGCCGTCAGACTTCCTCCGGTGTCAGTGGACTAATCCGCCTGAACTTTTCGTTTGCAACGCTCTTTGATTAGGTGAACCCCGGACTCGGTTCCTCCCCTGCCCTTTTAATTTTCCCTGGGAGCTCTACGAGGGGGACTGCCGTCTGCCGCTTTTCTCGCCTGCGGTGTCCCGGCCCGGTGACGCCCGGCCCAGCAGCGGGGCTCTCGGCGCGGTGCTGACTGTTTGCGGCGGGCTCTTTCAGCGCGGGGCGGCTTTTCCGCGCGGTTTGCCGCGGCAGGGCCGCTACACCCCCCACGATCATGGGTGTGGGTCAGAGCAAAACCCAAAAAGGAGTTTTTTTTGTAGTTAAGGGTTTGTTACTTGGAAGAGGTTTTACTGCCCCCAAGAAAGAGTTGATAGTGTTGATTAGATGGGTATTTTCACATTTCCCTGAAGTTTCCCCAGAAGTTGCGAAAGAGCCGCGCTTTTGGGCAGCCGTTGTGGCCAAATTAGATCAACAGGTTAACGCTGGGGAACCCCGGTTGTCTAACGTGGCATACTGGGCAAGCAAAGTATTAACTTCGCTGCGCCCAGCCGGGAGTTCAAGAAAGGATCTTTCTTCTTCTAGTTTGTTCCCTAGTTCTCCCAGTTCCCGCATCCTTACCCCCCAGCCCTCTCCCTCCTCACACAGGCAGGAGCCCTCGAAAGAGATTTTAAAGGCCAACAAAAAGCAGGGAAACCATTCTGCCCCTGCTCCCTCTCGACCTGCTCAGCCTCCCCGTCCGAAGAGCCCTGCCCAAGTTCCTCCATCCTCCCCTTCTACCCCAGTTCCCAAGTCCCCAGTTTCAACCCCTAAGTTTGTTCTGCTTAGTAATGAAATTCCACAAAGTAGCCCCTTTACTGTCCAAGATGGCGGGGACCACGCGGTCTCTGCCGCCAGAGCTCCTTCTTCTTCCGCTAACCCGTTCCTCCCAAGCACCAACCCCTTCCTTCACCCTGACCACACCCCTTGCCCAGTTACTCCTCTCTCAGTTACTCCTCTCTCATACCCTCCCTCCGTCCCGCTCACTCCTCAGCACTCCGCCCCACCTTCAGCTCCTCCTCAAACCCCTCCCCCGGTTCAGCCCCCCACTCCCTTCCCCCCCGCTCCGTTTTCGTTTTTCCCTCCGCCTCCGAACGCCGTCCGGGGGGCGGAGAAGGGTACTTTGCCGCGCCCACTCCCTTGCCTTACGTCAGCTCCAAACCCCGCCTCAACCTCCTCTAGTTTCGGTTCCCACGCCACCCCCCCCAGCTCTCACGCTTTGTGTTCAGAGGAGGGCGGGGGGGAAAGCCGGAAACTGGAGCAAGCTCCCCTATTAGAAGCCGCTCCGGTAACATATCATCTACGGGAAGGGGGAAATGCACGGGCACAGTGGGTGCCTTTAGCACAGGTCCGAATAAAGGAGCTATGCAAAGCTCAGAAAGATTACTCCCGGGAGTCAGAATTCTTCCGGGGTTTGCTACACAATACCCTTGCTCAGGGAGATTTGGTACCGACGGATTTAAGGTCCCTCTTCTCTAGCCTGCTCAGACCCATGGAATTTAGAGTCTGGGTGAGGGAATGGAGGAGGGAAATAGTGGAAGTACTCCCAAGTTTTTGGGGGAACCTTACACTGTCCCATGACGCAGATGGTCAGTTAATTACCCAAGAACATCTTTTGGGTGAAGGACAGTGGGCTGAAGGGCAAATCAAGCTAAAGCCTTATTCCCATCCCAGCTAGTAGAGACGGCCCGAGCAGCTGAGCGGGCCTTCTTTAAGTTAGAGGTAGTTACCTCCCAATGGGAAGATGCTGAGGTTTTGCAAGGAGCGCAAGAGCCATACATGGAATTTATCGAACGCCTATACAGATATGTGGAAGCGCAAGCGTTCGGAGAGGATGACAGGGAAAAAATGCTTGAACAGATGGCTTATAGCAATGCCAACGCTGACTGCCGCAAGGCTATAAAAACTCTCCCTCGAAGTCCTAAGCCCACAGTAGAAGCCATGATAGATGTCGTAGTGCGTCAAGTCTCCCTGGCCCCAAGGCCTAAGAGAACATCTGTGCATTTTGCTGAATGCCCCGAGCAAGACTTCATAGAGGCTGAAGCTTCCCCCGTGGCCGGTCCTTCTACTTCTGAGTCCGGCAGGAGGACATCAGCAACCCATCCCTGCCATCTCTGTGGCAAGGTGGGGCATTGGATGCCTCAGTGTCCCATGCGCCAAGACTACATGGAATGGAGGCGGAAGCAAGATAAGAAGAAGACAGAGGAAAAAGACCATCCAAATGAGTCAGGCCCCTCATCCCGAAGCAGAGGATGCAGAAGGAAGCTGAGTCACAGGTTCAGGCGTGCTCGCGGCGACGGAGAAAACCCTCCCAAACACCATCAGTTTCCTCAGATGTTTACTTCCTCCCCAATGCTGAGACTGCTGCTCCTACCCCTCTCATCACTGAACTACCTCTGGTTTATTAATCCCAACCTCCCTCCCCCATTTCTTCTTCTTCTCCCGAACTGGATTTATTATTTGGGGCAGAACCATCTGTTTAAGTAATTTGCGTTTAACTGTTCACCTTTTGTCTTTTAGTACATTTCCCCAACTCACTTTTGATTTTCATCCTCCTAATTTGCAAGCTAGTCCGGAGAAAACTGACTGCGCCGAGTGCCACTGTCCCTTGCAATGTTCAGAAGACAAAGACACTCGTCATGACCAGCTGCGAGTTCCTGCATTCTAAGCTTAATTTGGACTTTTCTCTTCATTTTAATTTTTATTTGGTAAAAAACGGGGAGATGTGGTAGTGTGTTGTTAAGTTTCTTGTGTTATTCCCCCAATTTATGTATTGTTCTCCCCTATTATGTGTAAAATGGTTTCGTTTCCCCAGTTTTTCCCGCCACTGCTAGCCTGTCAGCTAAGTTGCTATAGCAACTGCTATTCATAGTTGCCGATATGTATTTGCCCCTCCCCTGGTTTCCCTTATAAGTGAAAGTTGTTTCCTCCCTGTCCAGTCAATCCAGTCTCCAGTCAATCACTCCCTTCCTCCTCCCAGGTTTCGAGAACCTTCTCCTCTCTAGAGATGGTGGTTGGCTGGGGTCCCAGGACACCTCCCTTACCTTTTGATTATTGGTCTCCATGGAGTGTCAGTTCTGTGAAGTTCATCCCCTCACCTTTCCTGATTGGCTCTGTCTGTACCCACCCCCTTGCTTTATAATCCTGTTTTCACCCCCTATGAAAAAACTTTTTCCCGGATGGTTTCCCGGTGTTTAGATGCGGCATCACCGTCAATAAACCGATGTTTAACCCCCGAGAAATGGTCAGTTCCGTTCCTCTCATATACCAGCGAGGTACGCCAGTCCGCAGCCAGCACAGCCCGAGGCCATCAGACGCCGGAAGGGTGCTGGCCAGGAATTGCAGAGGGGCGTCGGCCTTTCGCCCTCAGCTAGTCGGATTCTAAACTTCGGGCCACATACGTTCCCCTCTGCAGTCCTGTTCAGCCTGTGCTCAGCAAACTGATTGGCCAGGAGCCACTGGTGGATGTACCTGACCAGGGCGGGCACCTGGAGAAGGCACAGGGAGACTTGGAAAGCTGCCAGAGGGAGGAATGTCCCCAGCCTCCCCACAGAAGTGCTTCCCTTCCCACCACACTGCCATGGCCTCAAAGAGTTACAGTGACCGGCAGGCGTGGCTTGGGAGACCAAGCAATTCCTGGGAGGATCAAACCCTGGCCACAGGCTGCTTACTTGCTTTGGATTGGAAAAGCCCTCCTCTACGAGCATATCCAGCAGGGCAGCACTGGTCTTGGTTTTGAAGATGTGCGAATATGCTCGGAGCCCGGTGCCCATGGTGCTGCTCTCTTCCGCCCGAATTTTCTTGATGAATTTGCAAACCAGCTGTAGGAGAAGGGCAAGAAGCCAGGGATGTTGCAGGGAATGCTCCAAGCGTGGTGCCAGCAGGCCCAGCCCAGGCGGGGATGGCTGCAGGTACCTGGGCTGTGCTGCGGAAGAGGCCACGGGCGGGGTCCTGCTCCTGTGTGCGCTGCAGGGCTGCACCTGGCAAAGAGCGAGCGCAGCCAGAGCTGAGGGGCTGCGGGAGAGGCCGGAGAACACAGCCCAGCCCTGCGCTGCCCAGGCAGGGACAGCCCCGGGATGCACCAGGGGATGGAGCACGGTCCCCGTGGGGTGTCTGCCCGGCCCCTCTTCCGTCCTGTCCGTGGGAATGGGATGGGATTGGGTGGGATGGGATAAAATGGGATGGGATGGGATGGGATGGGATGGAATGGCGCCAAGTTGGCTGAAGGCACCAACCCTGTGGCCTAGCTCTGCCACTCACCCTCCTGCGGCAGCTCAAACGGCACCACCGCTTTGGTTGCATGTGCTGGGGCAGCTCCAGGGCCTTCTTCCTCCTCTTTCCCCGAGGCCACCTTGGGCGCTTTCAGGGGTCTCTGCTCCATGACAATGACTGGATTTGTGAGGACACCCGCAGAGGGGAAGCCTTGCAAGGCCACAGGTCACCAAGTCCTGTGGTCTGGCCTCGAGCTCAGCTGCAGGAAGAACGCCTTGGAAAGGCTCCGGGTGAGACAGGAACGAGTGCGCTGTGCGGGGGCTCCTCACGGCACCGCTCTGTCCCCTTCTGCCCCGTTGTGCGTTCCCAGCAGCCGGGCAAGCTTCTATTTCCCACGTGTCACAAAGGGCCCTTGGTCACCGGGTTCCGTTCCATGGCACGGAGACCGTGCTGCAGCGTGCCACCCAGGGCCCTTGCACACGCTGCCTTCTGCCCTGGGGCCGCCCCCAGCCCAGCCAAAGTGGCCCAGCTGGGAAGGAATCCCTGGCCTCAGGTGTCTAAGACAGCCCGACAGGATCTTTGGGAAGGGCTCAGAGCATCAGCAAACGCTGCCCGGCTCTGCGAGCACAGTCCTATCCCCATATCTTTCCCTGAGAGCATTTGAATTTCTAAATGAGAATCATTTGAAGGGAGAGGATTTATTTTTCCATTTCAGAGAAGCCTTCTGCCTTCATTAGCAGACACGTCTCTCTTCAAACCTAGACGATTGTTTATCATCTTGCAGATGCGCAGTTGCTGGGGAGCCCCGTTCTACACCAGGGACCTGGAGAACCATTCCCAGCAATTGGGAAAATCCTCGGCGGTCCATCCACCCACAGACGAGGTCTCCAAATGTGCCCCGACATTTGGTCCAGCTCTTAGAAGCCTAAAAGAGCAAGTCCAAGTGACTTGATGATATTTTTAGCCCAGAAAGCCCTGCAGCTGATGGCACACTTCACAATCAGCAGGGGACACAGCTAGGCCAAAGCCCAGACCTCTGCTGGGAGCCTTTCTCCTCAAATACCCTTCAAACAAACCTCCATGCAAGTCACTTGGGAAGGTTTCTTCAAATGATACATTTCTGGCACACGACTACACAGGCTCATGTGAAAGATTCTAAAGCAGCTGCTGTGGAGTCAAAGAGCCAGCACTAAGAGTCCTTCTCATCTCTTTGTAGCTAAATCCCACTTTAGGGGATTTGAGGGAGTTTGGAACGAGCTAGAGAGCAGACCTCTGAGTGTTTTAGATGATGCCATTGCTTTTTCTTCTCTTCTACATAGACAGGAAGGGTGAGTTTGGCTCACATCTGCCCTGCATGGCTCACAAGGCCCGCAAGACTTGTAGTTACAAGAGCTTTGAAGGATTTCTTGGCCAAGAAGACACTGCCAACAAGAATATTTATCTTTTGCAGCCAGTCCTTCAATATTTCGTCTTAGGGAGTCAAGCTACAGTGTAAGCTTCCTTAGCCAATCATGTTATGACACAGAAACTCACAGCACTACATCCTAAGCTTCTTGTTTACCATTGTAACTACTTTTATTTTTTCTAGATCTTCAGCACTAAAGCTCTAAACTTTCCTCCACTTCAACATTCCTCCCCGTGTCTCTGCTATAATAAACTAGAAATTCACATTCTCGCTTCTAGCCACTAGCTTTGGAAGCCCTTTCCAAGGTCTCCGATCAAATCCTGTGTTTAATTCTAAGCTTTGCTGACAAGACCAAAGGTCTGAGATTTCCCTGCATTTGGGTTTCTGACAACACTGATGCTGTCAGTTCCAGAGTGCCCAGGGTCCCTCTTGCAAGTCAACTCTGGCAGGAACAAGGCGGCTGCCAGGGGGCTGCTTGTGGCCTCTGCCAGCCCATTGCCCAGGGCTTGCCAGCGCCCCAGCCCCTCAGGGGCTGCCCCAGCCCGGCCAAGCTGCCCGGCAGCAGCGCCACAGCCCCACAGCAGCTCCAGAGCAGCCCCATCCAGAGGCACCTGGGAGCCCTCAGCACTGCAGCCAGCAGCACACGGGCAGGAGGACATGGATGGCGCTTCCTGCCTGGCACAGGGCTTGTGGCCATCTCCAGGCACCGCTCTGAGAGGGATCCCCGCAGCCCCAGCCCCTGCCCAGCCGCACTGTGGGCAGCCCAAAGGCTTCAGCAGAACCACCACAGGCCAAGGGGCTTCTGGCCATTTCCCCTGCAGCACTGCACGCCTGGGCAGCTTGCTGAGCCGTGGAACACTTCTCCCCCTCTTCCCTTATGCCCTGCAGACCCTGGGCCGCAAAAGAAAGCTCCTGGGAGTCTGTGTATTATAACACACTCTATATTTATATACTAAAGAAAAAAAAAACAAAAAGAAGAAGAGAACAATTTTAAAGAAATGGGAAGTTCCTGCTGGCTCAGGTGTTCCCAGCAGACAGAGCCTCTGGCATCAACTCTCTGCAGAGCTCCAGCAGCGCAGCCAGCTGAGCCCCAACAGACGAGGCCGTGTCCTCCATGCCCAGCAGAGTTGATCTTGCAGCCTCTGGAATGCGGAATATCGCTCACACTGCAGTGCTTGGAGGACATGCAGTGTTTGAAGAGCCACATCTGAAACAGCACTGCTGGTGTCCACTGTCAGGTGTTCAAGGGCTGAAAGAAAAAGAAACA
>NW_026992433.1:0-81185 GCF_028769735.1 Zonotrichia leucophrys gambelii | reverse complement strand
TTCCTATATGAAAAAAATTTCCCCAGCCATCAAAAACCACCCTTCATCCCCCATGGCTACCCCTGTTCTCCCCCCGTCTCCACACCACTGCCCTCAGAGCCTCGCCTGTACTTGCTGGTTTGTGATGGGCCCCCAAAACCCCATTTTGGGAGACTTTTGTGTTTCTCCAAAAGGTCTGTGAAAATGGAAAAATAGTGGAAAAGGGAAATTTTCTCCCAAATGTTCCCTTGACAGAACAAGGGTCAATATCTCTAAACAAAACAAGGGGGGATTTACAATTGTTAGAAGGAGGAAATATTTTACAGCTAGGAGAGGGGCACAAAATGGCAATTTTTTTCCCAGGAAGTGGTTTCCCCATAAGGGAAATTTGCCCAAGATCTGTAACCATGGAATAAACATCTGGAAACCCTCCAGCGGAATCCTCTCCTTTTTCTCTTCACCATTGCCAGAAGCTCTCTCTCCTGAGGTAAAAAGAGTTCCTGACAAGCTTGGACTTGTTCAGTGCCCTGGTGCAATCTCCAGCAGCCAAGGTATCTCTGGGGTGATCTACACCACAGTGCCGCCTTTGGCCCAGCAGCGAAGGTCAGACTGGCCCAGGCACCATCTTACTGGTAATATTTGGATTCATATTCCAATATCTTTCTAAGGGACAGGACTGAGAAAATGTCCCCAGATTCCAGGTAGACCAGAACACTGGTGGCAGTGATGGCAGGTGGGGACAAGCGAGGGAAAGGTGTCTCTGATGCTGAGCAAACCTGTGCCTCTGTCCCTGCAGGCTGTCGGCATCCGCCGGCTGCCCCACCTGGCTGGGCCCTTCCTTTGCTGACAGCTCTGCCCCCTGCCTGCCTCTGCCTGCCCACACAGAGCCTTGGGCTGCTCCAGGCTCCTGCTGGGGACGTGCTGCACCACAGCCCTCCCCTGCCAGGGAAATTCCTTTCTCCTGGTGTTTAGTCTGGACCTTTGTAACTGCACTTGGTGCTATTATGTCTTCTTCAGGCTCATTCCTACTATGAAGAAAAGTTCAAGCCACTCTAAAACCACCCTTTCATCCCTCCATGGCTACTCCTGTTCTCTCCCCGTCTCCACACCACTGACCTCAGAGCCATCGGCCTGTACTTGCTGGTTATGTGATGAGGCCTCCAAACCCCATCTTGGGAGACTTTTGTGTCTTCTCCAAGGTCTGTGAAAATGGAAAAATAGTGGTCAAAGGAATTTTCTCCCAAATGTTGCCTTGACAGAACAAGGGTCAATATCTCTAAACTAAACAAGGGTGGATTTACAATTGTTAGAATGAGGAAATATTTTACAGCTAGGAGAGTGGCACAAAATGGCAACTGTTTTTCCAGAGAAGTGGATCCCCATCACAGGAATTGTCCAAGATCAGGACAATTTGTGCAGCCTGACCCAGTGAAACTCTCTCATTCCCAGGGACAGAATTCCTGTAGTGTGGGTTCTCTCACTAGGGTGACCTCACAACGTTTCTGGCCAGAATGTTGCTGAGGGCAGCCAGGCTGCTGCAGGGGCAGTGACCTCACAGCCATCACCATGGCAGCCCTGTCCCCTGGGCCTGGCTCTGCCCTTTGCTCTGCCCCTGCCTTGGCTCTGCTGCCATGAAGACTTTTGTCATTAATATATTTTCCCCAAGGTGCTGGGGCCAACGGCTTCCCAGTCAGGCTCCTGGAGCAGAAGTGGCTTTCCAGAGCCCAGCCAGGAGTGAGCCCTGAGGCAGCAGCTCTGCAGTGGTGGCCGCCAGGCCGGACTGCCAAGGGAGGCTTCTGGCCATGGCCTGCAAGCAGCTGCTGCTGCCAAGGTGCCTTTGGTGCCTCAGGCTCTCCCTGGCCCAGCTCCCAGCACGGCACTCTGCCCTTGTGCCCGAGCCCTTCCCTGTGCTGGGGCTGGCCTGGGGCTTTTCCTGCAGCGGGACCTGCCCTGCTGATGGCACAGGAAAGGCAGTTCCTACTGGAGCAGGAGGCTCTGCCTGCAATGGGCTCCAACAACTCCAGCAAGGCCTTGTTGACTTCAAAATTGCTGCCTAGAGCACTATACTCTAATAATAGTTATAGCTCCTGAACTGTGGAGTAAATAACTGTGCTAGTGATCTTTCCATCTGATCATGATCAGAATAACCAGAGACATATTTATATAAATGTATCTGGTATTCTGTCATTAACCCTGAGAGACAAATTTTTGTGTTAAAGTTGAATTCCACCAGTTCAATCTTTTACAACTTTGATAATTTTCTGGGGCTGGCATTGGATCCAGCCACTCCCAGTCTCCTGTCTTAGAAGGAATTTTAGAAGTCGAGGGGCCCTGCAGGGGTTTCAGAATCCATGGTGGCTGTTCAGTGTCATTTCTCCACCTCTTGTCTCAGCAGGAGTTTATCCAATAAAGAAATAAAGTTTTTGCCTGAAGCTCCCACTGTGCCCATGACAGGAACCCCTGTGAGTGTCTGGGACATCCCAGCTCTTTGGCAGCCTGGGGACTCCTGGGGTGTCACTGTGGAGCCCCTGTGAGTGCCTGTGACAGATCAGTGCCTTTGCAGCCCAAGGTGCCCTGGGATGTCACCATGGAATGGCTGTGACTGCCTCTGACCACAGGGCTCTTTACCATCCCCAGAAAGCCCTGCGAGGTCTCCATGGAGCCCCTGTCTGTGCCTGTGACATTCCATCTCTGGAGCAGCCTGGAAACTCTTGGAAAGTCCCTATGGAACCCCTCTGAGGGCCTGAGACAAATCTGATCCTTAGGAGGCAACCATCACCAGGACCCTGTTGCTA
This sequence comes from Zonotrichia leucophrys gambelii, assembly GCF_028769735.1. NCBI lineage: Eukaryota > Metazoa > Chordata > Aves > Passeriformes > Passerellidae > Zonotrichia > Zonotrichia leucophrys. The sequence goes on along the minus strand of NW_026992433.1, from coordinate 78,411 downwards.
TAGTCAGTTTCCATGGCAACCATCACCAGCTCCCTGTTGCTATGGGCAGTCCCTTGGCAGCTCCATGGAGACCCCATGCCAGGGGTGGTTGCCATGGACACCAGCTCAGGCCTGCAGCCACAGCCCGTTGCCATGGCAACCATTTGCAGCCCCATCCCCAGGCTCATGGGATCCCAGAGCCACAGAATTGGCTGAGCTGGGAGGGACCCATCAGGATCCTCCAGTCCAACTGCTGGCCCTGCACAGGACACCCCAACAATGCCAGCCTGGGCCTGGCAGCGCTGTCCAAACGCTGCTGGAGCCCAGAGAGCCCTGGAGCTGGGACCCTTCCCTGGGGAGCCTGGGCAGGGCCCCAGCAGCCTCTGGGCAAAAACCTTTTCCTGACATCCAACCTGAGCCTGCCCCGACTCAGCTGCAGCCGTTCCCTCCACTCCTGTCCCTGGGCACCAGAGGGAAGAGGTTCCCACAGCCCCAGCCAGGGACCCGCTCCCAAGGCTGTTGCCCTGGCCACCAGGGCTGGCACCAGCTGGGATGCTCGGTTTCCACGGGCCGGGGTTCAGGAATGGGGTTCCCCAATTTTCTGCTCTCACTAAAACTGTGCTGCCTTTGCTGCCCTCCCACCTCCCATGGAAAGCACAAAAGGCAAAGATCCTGGGCTGGGATAAGAACCATTTATTGGGAACAGCAACGAGATAAGGAACAAACAGGAACAAAAACAATATTGATAACAGAAGGGATAAGTAAAACTATTTGCAGAGAAAACTAAAACATCAACAATTGGCTCTTCATGGCAATGTATTTCCTCCTGTCTGCAAAGGACACCTTCTCACCCTGGGGTGAGAAAGAGTCCCTTTCCTGCCCCGGGAAATGTTCCGAGGTAGGAGTGAATGTAATGACAGGGCCATGGCCAGACCCTCATGTTTTTCCATCCCACATCATGTCATTGGCAGGGGCAGGAAAAGGGACAGGTGTCCTCCTTGCATGGATCATGGGGAACATGGATCACCAGGGCTCTTTCCAATATGGGTCCTCAAATGAGGGATGAAGCTGAAGCTGGGCATGAAGCTCTTCTGCTTTTGGGGCACTGATAGAACGTCCCTTACCGGTGCTTCCATTCGTGATTGGTCAAGTCAGAGCTCTGGGTGAAACTCTTCCCACACTGGAGACACTCGAAGGGCCTCTCCCCTGTGTGGATGGGCTGGTGCCTGATGAGGGTGAACTTATGCTTGAATCCCTTCCCACAGTCAGGGCAGCGGAAGGGCCTCCCCTCTGTGTGAATCCGCTCATGCAGACGGAGATTTGAGCTGGTCTGAAACCTCTTCCCACAGGTGGGGCACTCGTAGGGCCTCTCCCCAGTGTGGATGCGCTGGTGGATGATGAGGTGGGACTTGCGCTTGAAGCCCTTCCCACAGTCAGGACAGCAGAAAGGCCTCTCCCCAGTGTGAATGAGCTGGTGCCTGAGGAGATCAGAGCTTGCCTGAAAGCTCTTCTGGCACTCGGGACACTCGTAGGGCCTCTCCCCGGTGTGGATGCGTTGGTGGGTCACAAGGGTGGACCTGTAACTGAAGCCCTTCCCACATTCGTAGGCCCATTCCCTGGTATGGATCATCTGGTGGCGGATCAGGGTGCTGCTCTGCCTGAAGCTCTTCCCACACTCCAAGCACTTGTGGGGCTTCTCCCTATCATGAAGCTGCTCACGAACCACCAGCTCTGTGCTCCGGCTGAAGCTCTGTCCACCTTCCTGACTCAGGGTGGGTCTTTCCTCCTCAGCACACCCTGGCCTGGGTTTGGAGCCCCTCTTCCTGTGGAATCTCCGGGGATTATCCTCCCCATTGAATTCCTGTGTCATGGAGCTGCTCAAAACAGCCTCTTCCTCCAGGTTCTGCCATGGGGATTTGTCCTCCCTGGTCTCCATCCTCAGCTCCTTCTCTGGCGGAGGAATAACAAGGAGAGGATGGGATTTGCCCCCATGCCAGAGGGAAAGGGAAGGAGATCCCACCAGTGCATCCCCAGAAGGATGGCATTGGCAGAAGGGTTGTTCTGCAGCCCAGGGGCCATGCTGGGCTGGGAGATGGAGCAGGAGAGAGGGAGAAAGGGGCACTGACTTCCTCCTCACCTATCTGGGTGTCCTGGGGCATCTTCCTCTTCCTCGCAGTCTCTCCCTCCATCTGGCTAAGTTTTAGGAATGGGAAATTCTGTTTTGGGAGGAAAACAAGCAATGAGCACACTAAATTTTGTACCGGATTGAAGGCAAACCTGGGGGAGAGTCTAAGCCAGAATTCCAATTCAAAAACAAAATTGGGATCAATGATACAGAAACCCTGCCTTAAACTGACAGAGTCAGGATATAACCTGACACCCTCTTGGTCAGGGTGGTGGCAGCCGTCCCATTAAATGGTGGCTGCAGTCCTGTGGGAGTGATGAAGGTGAGTCTGTCCAAGAAGTGATGCTGTAGAAGGGTCTGGTCTTCCTCTGAAGGTCCAGTGATGGTTATGGAGCTCTTGTGCTCTGGGAATCCAGCAGGCAAGATGCTCCTGGTGTTGCCAGCCTCAGCTTATATCCAGGTAGGAATGCTTGGATCCTCCCCCTGGGCGGAGCATCCCACAAGGGGATGATGGAATTTTATCAGTCCTGCAGTGACACTCAATGGCCCATTCACAGAAGATATCTCCCCTGGAGGGTGTTATCAGGGCTGAGTCATGGAAGAGATAAAGAACCCTGCCCCACCTGTTTATAGCAGTTGATGAAGATGGGGATTGAAAACATGCATTTGGTTACATCTTGCATGGCAACCTGAAACAGTGGGGTAATCCCTGCTCAGGGGGTGAACACCACCCCCCTTACCCAAACTGGCTCAGGTGTAAAACCCCCACCCTGGGAAGGCCACACACACAGGGGACAATGTCACACTTTCCCTGCTCCAGGTGAGGTCTCTGTCCCTGTCACTCTCTTTCAAAGGCTGGAGGCTTTGCCAAATTTTAGAATAATTTTTCTCTTTGTCCCTGTCACCTTTGTGACAGCTACACAGAGCTTCCCCTTCCTTTTCATAATCCCTATTGGGCCTAATTTCTACTTTTCTTTCATCAGAATGTGCCAGCAGCTGAGCTGGATCTGTGCAGGAACAATGGAATTTGGATTTGCCACAAAATAGCTCCTATTGTAAGTTTATAAAATTTTGGGATTTGTTTGCATTTCCATCACAAGTGACTTGTGGGAAAAGCAAATTCAAGGCATTTTATCTAAGATTTTGATTTCTGACAAGAAACAACATTACTTTGTCCGGTGCCCAGGGTTGATCGAAGAGCCTCTGTGCCTCTCACCCTGGGATGTGCTTCGGGAGGTCCCTGTCCCAGACCATTCCCTAGGGGGTTTGTCCCTGTCCCTGTCACCCCAGCCATTCCCCAGGGGGTCTCCATTTTTCTCACCCCAGGGAATGCCTGGGGATTCTCCGTCCCTCTCACTCCTGTGCCAGGGGGTGCTCGGGGCAGTTTCTGTCCCTCTCAGCCCAGGGGATGCTCAGGGGTCTCTGTCCCCTTGCCCTGGGGGATGCTCGGGGGGTCTCCATCCCTCTGGCCTCAGGCAATGCCTGTGCAGGGCTGGGGACCAGGGGCTCTGTGTCCCTCTCACCGCTGAGGCTGCTCGGGGCTGGGGGGGCTCTCCCACCTTCTCACACCTGGGGAGGCCGGAGGGGTCTCTGTCCCTCTCAGCCCTGGTGGGACCTCACCCAAACATCATCGGGGTCAGAGGGACAGAGACACTCCCAAAGCCCCAGAAGGGCTGAACTTGTGGATGGAAAATGCCCAGCTGCCCTTTCCTTCTGGTGCCTCCTCCTCTCCTCAGCTGAGGATGTCAAACTCCCCAGGAGCAGGAAAATCCCCATTCCCTGTTTCCTTGTGGCTGCAGCCCGGAACATCCCCTCAGAATGGAGAACTTTCTGATAGCTCTGCTGAATGACAATGGCAAGAGGTTTGTGAGAATGGGAGGAAATTGTGTTTTGATAGTAAATAAAATGTGCAAAATTATTTCGTTCTGACATATTCCTTTTCAGTCAGTTCTGGTCTGTTTTCAGAGTGCCACTTTCTCAGCTGATTTTTTTGTGCCCTGCTTTCTCTCCTGCCTCTCTTCCTCTGCTCTGTTTCTCTCTCAGTGTCTCCCTTGACCCAGGGCAGCTCCCACCAAAGACCCTGCCCTGATTTAATTCCCAATCCAGGATCTACAACAACCATGGGTGAAGATATGAAGGCTGGCAGTGAAATGTCACTGTAGGATCTTGCTCCACTTGGCTTTTGGCTCCTTCTTGAGAGCTTTTCCTTCCAGGGCAGGAACATCTTTTGCTGGCAGGGAACTGGAATTCCAGTCCCTGGGAGTGTGTGCCGTGGATCCCAGAGGGGCATTCCCGAGGCTTCCAGGACACAGGGAATGGGGATTTTCCTGCTTCTGGTGAGTTTGACATCCTTGCCAAAGGAGAGGAGGAGGCACCAGAAGAAAAGGGCAGCTGGGCTTCATCTTTCCACTTGAATTAGGTGGGGGGGAAATCTCTCCTCCTGTCTGTAGCTGCTTCCACAGGGATGTGAGGGCTGATCCCAGAGCCCTAAGGGTCACAGTCAGGGCTGCCCTCAGGGAATGCTCATCTCGTATTGAGGTGGGAGCATGGGAGCCCCTGGATCTTGGAGCACCCAGCTGCTCCCCATGTTTGGAGGTGCCTGAGGAGGGCTGGGATGATGCCAGGGACATCCTGCAGTGACATCCCCTCTGTCCCGCTCTGGGTGAGCTCAGTCCCAAACCTGACCCTGATCCTGGTCTCAATCTCACTCCATGTTTAGACACACTCACAGTTCTGTATTTAATCACATCCCAATTCCAAACTTGTCTAGCCCCAGACCCAATCCCAACCCCAGCCCTAAAGCAAATCCCATGTCTAGCCTTAACCCCAATCCCAGCTCTAATCCAAATCTCAGCCCCAACTCCAAGCCCAGCCCCAATTCCAGCCCCTTCCTAAATCCTCAGCCCCAAACCAAATCCCAGGTTCAGCCCTTCTGGGGGTTTGGGGGTGTCTTTGTCCCTCTGACCCCGATGATGTTTGGGCACAGGCATTGCCTGAGGCCAGAGGGACAGAGACCCTCCGAGCATCCCCCAGGGTGAGGGGACAGAGACCCCCAAGCATCCCCTGGGCTGAGAGGGACAGAGACTGCCCCGAGCACCCCCTGGCACAGGGGTGAGAGGGACGGAGAACCCCCCAGGCATTCCCTGGGGTGAGAATGATGGAGATCCCCTGGGGAATGGCCTGGGGTGACAGGGACGGGGACACCCCTGGGGAATGGCCTGGGGTGACAGGGACAGGGACAATCGCAAAAAATTCCCCCTGAGCGTCCCCCAGGGTAAGAGGCACAGAGACCCCTTGAGCATCCCCAGGGCACTGGACAAAATAAACTAGGCAGAAATCAAACTTAATCCTACATAAAATACTTTGATGAATATTTGATTTTCCCAAGAGTCACATGTGATGGAAATGCAAACAAATCCCAAACAGGAATAAACTGACAATAGAAGAAATTCTGTGGCAATTCCAAGTTTCATTGGTTTCTGCACAGCTCCAGCTCAGCTGCTGGCAGGTTCCAATAAAAGAAAAGTGGAAATTAGGCCCAATAGAGATTATTAAAAGGAAGGGGAAACTTTGTGTAGCTGTAGGGATGAAGAGAATAATGGTTCTCACATTTGGCAAACAACCCAAGCCTGTGAATTCCAGAGTTATTTGGGAATTTAGGTACTTGAGCTGGGCTTTTTTTGGGATTTATAGCAGCCTTGTGTTCCTCACCATGGGGTGAATGAACCTTGTCAGTCTCGCTGGTATCATTTGCTTCCTTTCCTCCAGTGATTTTAACAAACATTTCAAGGAAGGACAACAAAATATTTTCTTTTTCACTGGCCACCTACAACAGCCAATTTCCTCCTCAGTTCTCCCATAAGTTGCTCAGAGGAAGCTGTGTCCAAGTTTCCAAGAGTTCCTCCAGAGAGAACCACAATCTTCTCAGAGGAGGGAACCATGCTGTTGTCAAAGGCACTTGGGGTCAGACAACAGTGCCCTGAACCCACTATGGCAAAATAATGTCGCAGTCTGGTTAAGAAAATTGTTGGAGAGATGCCTCTGCCCCAATTAAGGTGCTAAAAAGACCAAATCCAAGGTGGATTTTATTGAACAGTAAATGTGAGGTAGAAAGGGTTGGAAAGAAAGAGAAAAGGGGGGAGAGTAAGGGAGTGACAGGGACAGAGACCTCACCTGGAGCAGGCCAAGTGTGACATTGTCCCCTGTGTGTCTGCCCTTCCCAGGGTGGGGGTTTTACACCTGAGCCAGTTTGGGTAAGGGGGGTGGTGTTCACCCCCTGAGCAGGGATTACCCCACTGTTTCAGGTTGCCATGCAAGATGTAACCAAATGCATGTTTTCAATCCCCATCTTCATCAACTGCTATAAACAGGTGGGGCAGGGTTCTTTATCTCTTCCATGACTCACCCCTGATAACACCCTCCAGGGGAGATATCTTCTGTGAATGGGCCATTGAGTGTCTCTGCAGGACTGATAAAATTCCATCATCCCATTGTGGGATGCTCAGCCCAGGGGGAGGATCCAAGCATTCCTACCTGGATATAAGCTGAGGCTGGCAACGCCAGGAGCAGCTTGCCTACTGGATTCCCAGAGCACAAGAGCTCCATAACCAGCACTGGACCTTCAGAGGAAGACCAGACTCTTCTACAGGATCACTGCTTTGACAGAATCACGTTCATCACTCCAACAGGACTGCAGCCACCATTTAATGGGACTGCTGCCACCACCCTGACCAACAGGGTGTCAGGTTATATCCTGACTCTGTGAGTTTAAGGCAGTGTTTCTGTATCATTGCCTTGATCCCAATTTTGTTTTTGAATTGGAATTCTGGCTTAGACTCTCCCCCAGGTTTGCCTTCAATCCGGTGCAAAATTTAGTGTGCTCATTCCTTGTTTTCCTCCCAAAACAGGATTTCCCATTCTTAAAACTTAGCCAGATGGAGAGAGAGACTGCGAGGAACAGAAAGGTTCCCCGGGACACCCAGGCAGGTGAGGAGGAAGTCAGTGCCCCTTTCCCCCTCTCTCCTGCTCCATCTCCCAGCCCAGCACAGCCCCTGGGCTGCAGAACAACCCTGCTGCCAACGCCATCCTTCCGGGGATGCACTGGTGGGATCTCCTTCCCTTTCCCTCTGGCACGGAGGCAAATCCCATCCTCTCCTTGTCTTTCCTCCCCCAGACAAGAAGCTGAGGATGGAGACCAAGAAGGACAAATTCCCCCAACAGAACCTTGTGGAAGAGGCCGTTTTGAGCAGTGCCACGGTGCAGAATTCAAACTGGGAGGAAATGCCTCAGAGATCCCACAGGAAGAGGGGCTTCAAAGCCAGCCCAGGGTGCTCTCAGGAGGAAAGACCCACCCTGAGCCATGAAGGTGGACAGAGCTTCAGCCAAAGCTCAGAGCTGGTGGTCCATGAGCAGCTTCATGATCAGAAGAAGCCCTACAAGTGCTCAGAGTGTGAGAAGAGCTTCAGGCACAGCCGCACCCTGATGAGCCACCAGATGATCCACACTGGGGAATGGCCCTACAAGTGTGGGGAGTGTGGGAAGGGCTTCAGCTGCAGCTCCACCCTCATCACCCACCAACTCATCCACACCGGGGAGAAGCCCTACAAGTGTGCCCAGTGTCAGAAGAGGTTTCGGACCAACTCCAGTCTCCTCCAGCATCAGCAGATTCACACAGAGGAGAGTCCCTTCCACTGCCCTGACTGTGGAAAAGGCTTCAAGTGCAACTCCCACCTCATCAGGCACAAGTGGACCCACACTGGGGAGAGGCCCTACGAGTGTGTGGAATGTGGGATGAGCTTTAGCCAGAACTCTAACCTGATCTCCCACCAGAAGACCCACACCAGAGAACGGCCCTATGAATGTGGGGAATGTGGGGAATGTGGGGAATGTGGGGAATGTGGGAAGAGCTTCAGTCTTAGGTCTCTCTTGAGCTGCCACCAGAGGATCCACACTGGGGAAAGGCCATTCAAGTGTGGGGAATGTGGGAAGACCTTTAGTAGGAGGCCCCAACTGATCATGCACCAAATGACCCACACTGCGGAGAAGCCCTACAAGTGCCCTGAGTGTCAGAAGTTGTTTCACACCAGTTCTGATCTCGTCCAGCACCAGCAGATTCACACGGTCGAGAGGCCCTTCCGCTGCCCTGACTGCGGGAAGGGCTTCAAGCACAACTCCACCCTCATCACCCACCGGTGCATCCACACTGGGGAGAGGCCCTACGAGTGTCCCCAGTGTGGGTAGAGCTTCTCCAGCAGCTCTCACTTGACCAGACACCAACGGAGTCACCAGTAAAAGAAATCCTGCACATGCCCCAACTGCAGGAAGAGTTCATGCACTGCTCCAGCTTTATCCCCCATGGGAGAACCCACGTTGGGAAGAGCCCTGGGGACCCATTTTCCCTGTGATCCATGCTGGGAAGACAGCTGTACCTTTTCCTGCCCCTGCCAATGATATGATGTGGGATGGAAGGACATGAGGGTCTGTCCATGGCCCTGTCATTACATTTACTCCCACCTCAGGTCATTGCTAGGGGCAGGAAAGGGACTCTCCCTCTCCCTGAAGAGAAGGATGAAATTTCCAGGCAGGGGAAATTGTGGCCAGGCAGACTCAGTGAATTATCAATATAATTCTGTTATCAATATAATTTCTGTTCCATTTGTTCCTTATCTTGTTGCTGTTCCCAATAAATCGTTCTTATCCCAGCCCGGGATCTTTGCCTTTTGTGCTTTCCATGGGAGGTGGGAGGGCAGCGAGGGCAGGGCGGTTTTAGCTGGGGCAGGAAATTGGGGAATCCCATTCCTGAACCCCGGCCCCTGGAAACTGAGCATCCCAGCTGGTCCCAGCCCTGGTGGCCATGGCAACAGCCTTGGGAGCAGGTCCCAGGCTGGGGCTGTGGGAACCTCTTCCCTCTGGTGCCCAGGGACAGGAGTGGAGGGAACGGCTGCAGCTGAGTCGGGGCAGGCTCAGGTTGGATGTCAGGAAAAGGTTTTTGCCCAGAGGCTGCTGGGGCCCTGCCCAGGCTCCCCAGGGAAGGGTCCCAGCTCCAGGGCTCTCTGAGCTCCAGCAGCGTTTGGACAGTGCTGCCAGGCCCAGGCTCCATTGTTGGGGTGTCCTGTGCACGGCCAGCAGCTGAACTGGAGGATCCTGATGGGTCCCTCCCAGCTCAGCCAATTCTGTGGTTCTGGGATCCCATGAGCCTGGGGATTGGGCTGCCAATGATTGCCATGGCAACGGGCTGTGGCTGCAGGCCTGAGCTGGTGTCCATGGCAACCACTCATGGCATGGGGTATCCATGGTGCTGCCAAGGGACTGAGCATAGCAACAGGGGGCTGGTAACGGTTGCCATGGAAACTGACCATAGCAACAGGGGGCTGGTAATGGTTGCCTGCTAAGGATCAGATTTGTCACAGGCCCTCAGAGAGGTTCCATGAGGACTTTCCAAGGGTCTCCAGGCTGTTCTAGAGCTGGAATGTCACAGGCAGAGACAGTGGCTCCATGGAGGCCTTCTAGGCGTTTCTGGGATGGTAAAGAGCCCTGTGGTCAGAGGCAGTCACAGCCATTCCATGGTGACATCCCTGGGGACCGTGGGCTGCAAAGGCACCGATCTGTCACAGGCACTCATGGGGGCTCCACGGTGACATCCCAGGAGTCCCCAGGCTGCCAAAGAGCCGGGATGTCCCAGACACTCACAGGGGTTCCTGTCATGGGCACAGAGGGAGCTTCAGGCAAAAGCTTTATTTCTTTATTGGAGAAATTCCTGCTGAGACATGAGGTGGAGAAATGACACCCAACAGCCTCCATGTATCCTAAAACCTTTGCAGGACCCCTAGACTTCTAAAATTTCTTCAAAGAGAGAAGACTGGGAGTGGCTGGATCCAATCCCAGCCCCAGAATTTGTCAAAGGTGTAAAAGACTGAACAGGTGGAATTCCACTTTAACACAATTTGTCTAGCTGGATTAATGATAGAATACCGGATTAATTTATATAAATATGTCTCTGGCTTATTCTGATCATGATCAGATGGAAAGATCACCAGCACAGTTATTTACTCCACAGATCAGGAGCTATAAAAACTATTAGAATATTGTGCTCTAGGCAGCAATTTTGAAGTCAACAGGGCCTTGCTGGAATTGTTGGAGCCCATTGCAGGCAGAGCCTCCTGCTCCAGCAGGAACTGCCTTTCCTGTGCCATGAGCAGGGCAGGTCCTGCTGCAGGAAAAGCCCCAGGCCAGCCCCAGCACAGGGAAGGGCTCGGGCACAAGGGCAGAGTGCCGTGCTGGGAGCTGGGCCAGGGAGAGCCTGAGGCACCAAAGGCACCTTGGCAGCAGCAGCTGCTTGCAGGCCATGGCCAGAAGCCTCCCTTGGCAGCCCGGCCTGGTGGCCACCACTGCAGAGCTGCTGCCTCAGGGTTCATTCCTGGCTGGGCTCTGAAAAGCCACTTCTGCTCCAGGAGCCTGACTGGGAAGCCATTGGCCCCAGCACCGTGGGGACAAGATATTAATGACAAAACTCTTCATGCCAGCAGAGCCAAGGCAGGGGCAGAGGAAAGGGCAGAGCCAGTCCCAGGGGACAGGGCTGCCATGGTGATGGCTGTGAGGTCACTGCCCCTGCAGCAGCCTGGCTGCCCTCAGCAACATTCTGGCCAGAAGCATTGTGGGGGCACCCAGGACATCAGAGAACCACAAAACAGGAATTCTGTCCAAGGGGATGAGAGGGTTCCCTTGGGTCAGGTTGCACAAAGCTCTTGCTCTTGGACAATTCCTGTGATGGGGCTTCCAATTCTCTGGAAAAACGGTTGCCATTTTGTGCCACTCTCATTAATGTAAAAAATTTCCTCTTTCTACCAAATGTAAATCCACCCTCATTCAATTTAGAGATATTGAGCCTGTCACTGCAAGATTTGCAAGTAAATGCCTTTGACTACATTTTTCCATTTTCACAGACTTTGGAGAGGACCCAAAAATCTCCCAAGATGGGATTTGGAGATGTCATCACATAACCAGCTGGGATGGGCTGATGGCTCTGGGGTTGTTCCAGATTGCAAGGCAAGATGTATTCTATTACCATCTGTATGGGGGTTGTCTTGTCAAGTGGGCAGTTTGCCTTATCTCTCTCTCTGACTGATCACAATCACTTCTCCCTTGGGAGGGGGCATCTATTGATAATGGGCTATAAATGTCACTGCATGACTGATAAGAACTATACCATCCCATTGTGAGATGCTCTGGCCAGAGGGAGGAGCCAAGCATTGCTACCCAGATATAATCTGGAGATTCTGGAATACCAGAACAGCTTTCTCCACTGGATTCCCCTGAGGAACAGCAACTGTCTCTTCTTCCACTGGATCTTCATAGGGAGAATACATCCTTTTCTACAGGACCTCCTACTCCAACAGAACCACACCTGACACTCCAGGAGGACTGCAGCCACATTTCCAATTGGACTGCCACCAACACCCTGACCCACAGGGTGTCAGGTTGAGTTGTGACTCTGTCAATGTTGTTCCAATGTACTGCATTGTTTATTTGTTTAATTTTCTTCCCTATTAAAGAATTTTATTTCCTGCTCCCATATCTGTGCCTGAGAGCCCCCTCAATTTCAAATTTATAACAATTTGGAGGGAGGGGGGTTTACATTTTCCATTTCAGGGGTGGCTCCTGCCTTGATTAGCTGACACCTGTCTTTTCAAACATTAACAAAGAGAAAGTTTCAAAGCCTCAAAAGTTATAAAGCAAACAAAGTTTGGAGGAACAAATAAAATACGAATTGGGGATGTTCTATTAGTTCCAGAAGCAGGGTGAAATTTATTAGGAAAGGATTTACAGGTGCATTTTGACATTCTCTGGAGTGCTCCCAGAGAAAGGGAAAATGGTAGTTAAGCTTCTCCAATGAAGGGAAGAAAATGAGGAGAAAATTCAAGAGATGATTTGGGCAAAACCAAAAAACTGAGTTAAATTGAACATGAAACCTATAGTAATAAAAATAACTAATGAGAACCATCCAGTTCAGCTATGACAATATCCACTCTACCTGGAGGGCAGACGAGGACTACAGCCGCTGATCCAGGACCTACTTGAGGACAGGACCTTGGAACCATGTACGTCCCCCCATAATACACCCATATTACCAGTAAAGAAGTCAAATGGGACTTACAGGCTTGTCCAAGATTTGAGAGAAGTGAACAAAAGAACTGTGAATCCGTACCCAGTAATGCCTAATCCCTATACACTCCTAAGTAACATCCCAGTTGTTTAGCATGATAGACCCAAAAGATGCTTTTTGGGCATACCCACTGGCAGAGGAAAGTGGGTTATTTTTGCTTCTGAATGGGAGGACCCTGATTCTGGAAGGAAGCAAAAGCTTCGGTGGACTGGGTTACCCCAAGGGTTTTCTGAATCCCCAAACCTGTTTGGTCAAGCCCTAGGAGAAGTAACAAAATTCTTCTCCATTAAACCTGAGCTAAAGCTCATCCAATATGTAAATTATTTGCTTTTCTCAGGACAGGAAGAAAAAGAAATTTGGAAATCCACCATAGTGTTGTTAAATTTTCTGGGGGGGCCAAGGACTTCAGGTATCAAAAGGGAAACTCGAATTTGTAGAAAGGGAAGTAATATACCCAGGATCTGTGATTTGTCAAGGGAGCTGGTGGCTGAACCCTGAGAGAATTACAGGGATAGTCTCACTCGCACCAAAAACTAAGAAAGAAGTCAGAAGGTTTTAGGCCTGTTGGGATATTGTAGGCTATGGATTGAAGGATACATGCAGGCCATCTGGTTCCTGTATGAAAAGTTAATTGAAGAGATTAGGTGGGAAAAAGATGATTAACAAAAGTTTGAAGCTTTGAAGCAAAAATTAGTCAGTGCACCAGCCCTGAGTCTTCCTGCCTTAGACAAACCCTTCTATTTGTCTGTGGATATAGAAAAAGAGGTAACACATGGAGTGTTAGTCCAGGACTGAAGAGGATCCAGGAAACCAGTGGCCTATTTATCAAAATTACTAGAGCCTGTCAGCCAGGGGTGACCAACCTGCATTCAGGTGTGGCAGTGACTGCCCTACTCATAGCAGAAAGCAAAAAATTAACCTTTTGGGGGAAAATTGAAGATATATGTCCCAGACTCAGTAACGAGTATCCTGAGCCAAAAGGCTGAGAAATGGCTCACTGATTCCCAAATGCTAAAGTATGAAGCCATCTTAATAGATAATGGTTTAGAGCTAATCGTGAGTAACCAACTCAACCCTGCCCCATTTTTGTATGGAGAACCAGATGAGGCACTAATACATAATTGCCTAGAGGTTATAAACTGTCAAACTAGAGTAAGAGAGGACGTAACACATCAACCATTCCAAGGTGGAAAATGATTGTACATCGATGGATCTTCACAGGTAATAAGGGGGCACAGGGTTTCCGGGTATGCTATAGTGCATGAAGGGTTGGTAGCTATAGAAAAGATAATGTTACTTTCCAACTGGTCAGCCCAGGCATTGAGTTGTATGCCCTACAACAAGCTCTGGATGTATTAGCATAGAAAAGGGGAACAATATATACAGACTGAAAATACACTTTTGGAATAGTGCATGCATTTGGAAAAATTTGGGAAGAGAGGGGGCTATTAAATTCAAAGGGAAAGGGATTGATTCACAAAAAAATTTGTCTTAGAAGAGTTAGAAACCATACAATTGCCAGAGAAGTAGTAGTGGTATATGTTGAAGGACATCAAAAAGGGGAGCAAGGGAACAATTTAGCCAATTTAGAAGCTAAAAATGCAACTGAATCAGAGACAGAAAAACTAATAATAGTATTACCACCCATGAGGGAAATGCAAAAAGTCTCTGTATTCAGTGGGACAGAAGAGGAAGAATTTCTCAAAATAGGAGCCAAGAAAGATAAAGGGAAGTGGAGATTAGCAGATGGGAGGCAAATGTTGAATAAACCCCTTTCCAGGAAAATGCTAGAAGGCATACATGGAACAACACACTGGGGTACACAAGTGCTAAGTGATCAATTTTTAAGGGATTGGGGATGCAAAGGAATTTTCAGAATAGCTAAGCAAGTAACTGAACAGTGTGTGATATGTCAACAAGTTAATAAAAAATAATGAGGGAAACCCCCAGAGGAGAGCAAGAATTAGCCTTATGGCCCTTCCAAAATATCCAAGTAGACTTTATTGAGCTTCCCCAGGTACAACAGTGGAAGTTTTTGCCAGTGATACTAGATCACGTGAATTATTGGGTAGAGGTGGTACCCACTATGAAATTCAATGCCAATGTTGTGAGTAAAACAATTCTAGAATCAATCATTCCCTGATATGGGATGGCAAACAAGATTGATTCAGACTGGGGAACTCATTTCACAAAGATATTGCAGAAAGTTGTTCAGGCCCTGGGAGTAAAATGGGAATTACACACTCCATGGCATCCACAGAGTTCCAGTCAGGAGGAGTGTCAGTACAAAGCTCTCCAGGGACTCGTTAAAGCAGATAATTGGAGGCTGTGACTGTACAATCTTACTCACAGAGTCTGTATCAAAAGGGAAACACCAAGTACCTTAAAATAACTGAAGCACCTTGAAGCATTAGTGAGCCCCACTGAGTGTTGTTACTGACAAAGAATCTCAAGGGACTAATTACAGCAGATAATTGGAGGACATGATTGCACAAACCTCTCAGAGACTCCAAGGCAAAAGCCAAACCCAAAGTCCTTTGAAAAACCTGCAATCCCTGCAGGGAACATTAAGGAGTCCCCAGGGCCATTCCTGAGCAAGGCTCCCCAGGGACTCCTTCCAGCAGATCCTTGAGGCCACTGGGGTGTGGGCTAGGGGGGGATGCTGAGGGCAGGACAAGGGGCTGACAGTGCCCAGCATGGCTGGGGCTGTGCCAGGAGGCCCCAGGGCCTCAGGACAAGGTGTCTCCTCCCAGCCCTTGGTGGCACAGACCCTGCTGCTGTGCCCCAGGGCACCAAGACTTGGCTTCTCTTTGTCCCCACCTGTCATCACTGCCTCCAGTTCTCTGCTCTGCCTGGGGCCTGGGGACACTTTCTCAGTCGTGTCCCTCAGTGGGACCCATTAAAAGTCCAAGAAACTTTGGAGTTGGATTCTGACTTGGAGTTCTGGAGAGGTTTCTTCAGCTCCCTCTCAGGGACTGATGTTCAGGCCCTCAGCACAAAGCCCCAGAGGCTCATTAAAGTCCTTGTGCTGTGTCTGTGCTGCTGAGCTGGGCTGGGCTCCTGGCACAGAGGCAGCTCCTGGTAACCAAGAAAACCTTCAAAAGCACATTTCTCTTGATGAGCAGCTCTTCTGCCAGCCCAGCAGGGCTGGGGCACTGCCTGCAGCCACCCCAGGCACAGACAGACGCACAGAGAGCTTCAAACAGTCAGGGCTGGGAAGGTGCTGAGAAGTGCCTGGGGCACAATCACTGCCAGCCCTTGGCACAGGAACCTCTGGCTGCAGGACAATGCAGCTGCAGCTCCTGGAGCCATCTCCTAAAGCTGGAACATCCCAATGCCTACAGACTCTGTGAGTACATTCTCTGATTGTCTCTTGTGCAGAGCAGCCAGGGGTGCCCAGGGCTGTCCTGCAGAGCAGGGTCCTGCAGCCTCGGGTGCTGTGCTGGGGCAGGGACTCTGCTGCCTGCCAGGGACAGCTCTCAGCCAGCCCTGGCAGCTGCTCCCAGCACTGGGGGACAAGATGTGGGTTGGAGGAGACAGCTGGTAAGGCTTGGAAGTGTTCTCCTTGTGTGGGGAGGATGCTGCATTGTTCAGGACTGCTGCCAGCATGGCATTTAACTACAGAACATTTCCAAGTACATTATACAGGGAGGACAGCGAGTCAAGGGCTGCATACAAGGGAAAATCCTGCTTTTTTTTATGTACTGCTCAGGGTTGCCTGGGTAGGAAATTGTCTACAGATATTTGTCTCTGATTCAGGTTTAGAAAAATAAAAAAAAGTTATCTCATATCTTACAAACCAGGCAGTGAGAGAAATCAGCACAGGGCCCATTAGAGACTGCATCACTGTCACTTTTCCAGCCTCCTCAGCATTGCTCTGACATTGCCATCAGAGCCTGCAGAGCCAGAGATGCCCCTGGGCAGTGCCTGAGCTGGGAGGGGTCTGCAGGGCAGAGCTGAGCCCCCAGGGCTGGGCTGGGCTCTTGCAGCACTGGCAGGGCCCAGCCCTGGGCACAGGGAAGCAGCTGCTGGCAGGGACAGCTCCAGGCAGCAGAGCCCTGGGCAGGCAGAGGGGGGAAAGTGCCCCCAGGCTGTGCTGGGATATTTAAAGTCCTCTCCAAACATAACTATTCCATGATTTCTTTTCTTACAGATCCCCATGCCAAGACATTGCAAATGTCAAACAACAGCTCCATCAGCCACTTCCTCCTGCTGGCATTGGCAGACACGCGGCAGCTGCAGCTCCTGCACTTCTGCCTCTTGCTGGGCATCTCCCTGGCTGCCCTCCTGGGCAACGGCCTCATCATCAGCGCCGTAGCCTGCGGCCACCACCTGCACACGCCCATGTTCTTCTTCCTGCTCAACCTGGCCCTCAGCGACCTGGGCTCCATCTGCACCACTGTCCCCAAAGCCATGCACAATTCCCTCTGGGACACCAGGAACATCTCCTACACAGGATGTGCTGCACAGCTATTTTTTTTGGTCTTCTTTATCGCAGCACAGCTTTCCCTCCTGACCATCATGTCCTACGACCGCTACGTGTCCATCTGCAAACCCCTGCACTACAGGACCCTCCTGGGCAGCAGAGTTTGTGCCCACATGGCAGCAGCTGCCTGGGCCTGTGCCTTTTTCCATTCAGTGCTCCACACGGCCAATACATTTTCCCTGCCCCTGTGCCATGGCAATGCCCTGGGCCAGTTCTTCTGTGAAATCCCACAGATCCTCAAACTCACCTGCTCCAAATCCTACCTGAGGGAACTTGGGCTTCTTGCTGTTGGTGCCTGTTTTGTTTTTGGCTGTTCTCTGTTCATTGTTTTCTCCTATG
This sequence comes from Zonotrichia leucophrys gambelii, assembly GCF_028769735.1. NCBI lineage: Eukaryota > Metazoa > Chordata > Aves > Passeriformes > Passerellidae > Zonotrichia > Zonotrichia leucophrys. The sequence continues at coordinate 61,320 of NW_026992433.1, read as the reverse complement.
TGCAAATCTTCAGGGCTGTGCTAAGGATCCCCTCTGAGCAGGGACGGCGCAAAGCCTTTTCCACCTGCCTCCCTCACATTTCCGTGCTCTCCCTGTTCCTCAGCACTGCCACAGTTTCCTACCTGAAGCCCCCCTCCATCTCCTCCCCATCCTTGGATCTGGCACTATCAGTTCTGTACTCGGTGGTGCCTCCAGCCTTGAACCCCCTCATCTACAGCCTGAGGAACCAGGAGCTCAAGGCTGAAGTGTGGACACTGATGACTGGATGGTTTCAGAAACATTAAACTGCTGGCCAGTGTTTGCAAATCACTTATAATAAAAGTAATATTTGATACTTCTTCTTGGCTTCATTATAGACTTTCTTTACTTTTGTTTTACTTTTTCTTATTGTCACAAAGAAAGGTCATTGTTTGTGCAATTGATCATTTTGTTTCTCTCCACCTTCCCTGTAGCCACAGATTGTGTCAATGAGGGGCTGCACTCTTGGTGCCTTTAAATGAACTTATGACCTCTCCCAACAAAGTTTTCTACAGAAAACTGCAGAACCTTTCTGATCTTTTGTTGCTTTCTCTGGGGCTGCAGCAGCAATGTCTGTGTGCAGAGCTGGGGGCAGATCAGTGCTGGCCCAGCAGCAGCAGCAGCACTTGGTGTTGCCAGTGCTGCTGCCATGGCCCTGCCCCGCTGCCCTGGTGGCCCTGGTGTTGCTGCAGGGCCTGAGTGCTCTCGGGGCCGGGCACAGCCCTGGGGGTGGCAGTGCCGGGGCTGCAGCAGGGACAGGCCATGGGCACTGCTGGGGCAGCGCTGATGCCTCAGGCCAGGGCCTGGGGGCTCCAGGCTCCTTGCCCAGGCTCACTTAAGAACACACCCAGGCCAATGCTCAGCACAGAAAACCCGCATGAGCAGCCTCTAGCCGTGGGTATGGGGAGATAAACATCAGTGAGCACAAATGACATCTACCCCTGGGGCCAGCAAGGACTCGGGGACACCAGGGAAACCACTCAGCTTTGTCCTGGCCTCTGCAGTTAGCCAAAAAGTTTGTTCCCATCAGCTGGGAGTTTCCTGTCCCACTGCAGATGCTGTTGCTCAGAGCCAGGGCTGTGGGGCTCCCTGTTCTGGGCAGTGAGGAGGAGCTGCAGAGGCTCTGCAGGACTGACAGGATGAGCTTTGGGCCTGGCAGGAGAAGCTGAGGGACCTGGGCTGCTGGAGCTTCTGAAGAGGAGGCCCAGGGCTCATTGTGCAACTGCTGCAAGGGTGGTTTGAGAGAATCCCAGAATCAGCAAGGTTGGAAAAGTCCTTTGAGATCAAGTCCAACCTGTGCCCTGACACTCCCTTGTCTCCCCTGAGCCTCCTCTTCTCCAGGATAAACAACCCCATCTCCCTCAGCTGCTCCTCACAGGACTGGTTTTCCAGACCCCTCAGCAGCCTTGTTGCCCTTCTCTGGACACGCTCCAGCCCTTCCAAGTCCTTCCTAAATTGAGGGCCCAGAACTGGACACAGCACTTGAGGTGCTGCCCAACAAGTGCTGAGCACAGGGAAAGAATCACTGCCCTGCTCCTGCTGGCCACACCATTTTCCTGATCTAGGCCAGCAGCCATTGGCCTTCTTGGCCACCTGGGCACACTGCTGCCTCATGTCCAGCCTGCTGTTCATCAGTCACTGCAGGTCCCTTTCTGCCTGGCTGCTGTCCAGCCACTCTGTCCCCAGCCTGTAGAGCTGCAGGGGTGTCACCCTGGTTTGTTAAGATTTTCTAAGCCTTCTGATGTTGACATTCTTGTATGGAACTTTCTCACACACTTTCTGGAAATAACTCATTGTTTTGCATTCCTTTATGGAGGAGACAAGAGTTAATGGACTGTTGGTTTGACCAGTGTCATTGGAGAGGTGTCACTGTCACCCTTCAATCCGTTGTCACTTTTGGAAAACTGTAAATGTTGGAGTCAGAAAATACACTTCCCCTTTTTTCCTTCACCTTGAGAACAACGATGTGAGCTTGCGTTCTTTCGTGTCCTGTAGTGACATCTGGTGACTGCCGGCGTGTACTGCAGCCTAGGCTGAGACACAGAGTCCAGATTGCCGGTGAGGTTTTATTGTCACCCTCTCTTTGGTGCTTTGCCTGCTGTTCTTGGGGTAATGGCAACCTCTGTGGGTTTCAAGGAGGATTCCCTCATTTTGGATCTCTGGAGGGGGGTCCTGGAGTGGAAACAGGTTTCTGTTTCCTGGGATGATTTTGAGAGATTGATTCTGTGGGCCCGAGAGCAAGGGCTCTTTTTGGACCCTGCAAAGGCATTCTCCAGGAAGGCACGGTCTCTCATGGGTGTCCGCCTCATGGAGGCCCTCTTTGATGATTGCACCGTAGACATGGGATCGCTGCTGGTGCAGTGGAAAAAGTGTGAGGAGCTTTGGCAGGAGTCTGGTTCTTGTACCCCTCAGAGTTCCCAGAGGAACCCTTCTGTCTCAGACGTGGATGAGGGGAAGTTTGAGTTTCTGTGCGAAATGGAGTCCCCCTCCCTGCTCCGGGACAGTGTGCTGGTGGGTGGTGATTGTTCCCTCAGGTTGGATTGGGCTCCTGGGCAGCTGGTCCTGAGTCTGAAGGGCAGAGCTCCGTGGGCTTCTGGGGGCTCTGTGGATCCAGAAGGCCATCCTCGCCCCACCCCGCCCCGCCCCGCGTGGGCGGCAGGGCAGCGTCATGCTGCCCTCTCTTTGTGCCTTCCCAGCACTTGAGGGTCAGTCTCTGCCTCGGATTGAGTCTGATTCGGGGAGGAGTCTTTGTCCGAACTGCAGGGTTTCCACATTTTCCCCCTGAGCGTAGCAGGGGCAGGTTCAACTGCCTCCGAGTCAGGCTCCTCAGCAGGGAGAGCGACTTCGCCCATCTCTGGGCCTGCACAGCCTGCTGGGCATGCGCAGTCGGTGGAAGCAGCCGGGGGCAGGGCATCGGTCGGTGTTCTGTCTGGCCTCGCTCCGGTGGGCAGGCAGTCCACCCCGCTCCAGTCGGACTCTCATAGGGGCTGTGCCGGGCTCCCTTGTGCCTCTTGCAGTGACGCAGCTCGTCCCGGCCCGCACCGGGTTGGAAGGCCATGCTGGCGCCTGTGCCCGCCAAGGCACCCCCTGCCGGGGCAGCGGCACGACAGGGTGCTGAGGTATTTACCTTTAGCGCAAATGCCGATGCGGCCGGTGGGAGGCAGGTGGGTTCCCGGGGCTGTGGCACCTCCTCGTCGAATTTGTGGACACTTCCCTCGTGCCAGGTGACTGTGTGTCTGAGGCACCCCGTGCGTTTCTGGCGAGAAGCCAAAACTAAGTCCGATGAGATGTCTGAGCCTGCCTCCTCACGGCATCCGCAGGGTAACGGAGTGGGGTCCTCTGGCTCTACCGGTGCTGTGGGGGGTGCAGGGGCGAGTGGTGTTGAGTTAGCTCCCAGTCGATCATCTACTCTTGTCGCTGTGGGGCCCAAGGACCAGGACACAGCAGGTGCTGTGACTTTGCCAGGGGGTTCCCAGGCTTTCCCTGTGCTCAGGGGTGTTACTCATAACACCCATCAACCTCTTTTGTATAAGCTGGAGAAGGAAGTCCATGATGCAGTTGGTTAGCATGGTTTGGGGTCTCTTGAGGTTATGCAGACTCTCCAGAGGGTTGCTATGGACATGCTGACGCCTCATGACCTCCATCGTGTGGTGCGCTCTCTTTTCTGCCCTGTACAGTTTGATGGTTTTGAGACCAAGTGTGCTCATTTGGCAGCCCACACGGTGGTGCAGAATGCTACACTGGCACTGCAGGACTCCAGGCGTGGGGTTGTCACTGCTGTTGGGCACTGGACGTTATGAAAATGCTCAGGGGCAGAGTAGATTCGATCCCCTCGTGCTTGACCAGTGCCACACACTGGGCATGGCAGCGATTGTTCAGACCTGGAAATGGCTGCTCCGAGGCAGCCTTTTGCCACCATCGTCCAGGGGGATGTTGAGCCTTTCATGGCATTTGCGGTAAGTCTGACTGCATCTGTGGAGAGGCAGGTGCCTGATCCTGTGGCAAAGAGGATTGTGATTGCAAACCTTGCGAGGTGTAATTGCAATGATGCTTGTAGGAAGGTCATAGCGGCTGTGCCTGGTTTTCCTACTGTCTCCCAGATGGCAGAGGCCTGTGTGGACATCATCCCCTCAGGTTGGAAGTTGGCTGCCATGGTTGCCGCTGTGCAGCCAGTCTGGGCGGCACTGCAGGGCAGGTGGCCACAGCAGGGAAATGTGCAGGCTGGCAAGAAGCAGGGGAAGAAAGCACAGAAGGTCAAATTCCCCATGCTCTTGTGCGGTCGGTGTGGTAGGCCGAATCACATGTCCAATATCTGCAAGGCGACTGTTCATGTTAATGGCCAGGCTTTACCGGGCTTGGGAAACGTGAAGCGGAGCACGCAGAAGGGATGTGCCCAGACACAAATTTCTCTCCAGATCCAGGAGCCAATGGAGGTCAACTTTGCCGGCTTGCAGCCAGCACCCGCGGATCAGCAGGTGTGGATGTCTGCACCGCAGCAACAGTTGTCTTAGAATCTTGTAAAATACACAAGGTTCCCCTGGATGCCTCTGGTCCCTTGGGTGGGGGCATGAGTGCTCTCCTGATGGGGAGGTCTAGTGCCACCCTTCAGGGCATCATTGTGCCCCTGGGGCTCATTGATGCAGATTTCACACGGCAGATTTGTGCCATGGTCTCCACACCCACTCCCTCCTGTCACAATCCCAAAAGGGACACGGCTTGCTCAACTTGTGCCTTTTAAGTCCTCTGTTTGCAGGACAGCTGACCGGTCACGTGGAGCTGGTGGCTTTGGATCCACTGGGCCGCCTCAAGTTTGCTGGACTGCTGTCCTGACCAAGGACCATCCTGAGATGCTGTGTACCCTGTCTGTTCCTGGTGCGACGCCATCGGAAATCCACCTCCGCGGGCTTCTCGACTGTGGTGCTGACATTGTGGTTCTCTGCCTTGCCGCCTGGCCCCCAGAGTGGCCCCTGGATCTGGTGGGGACATCTGTCACGGGTCTGGGAGGGACAGCTCAATGCTATGTGAGCCTGTGGCCCGTGCTGGTCATGAACCCGGAGGGACAGACGGCCTGGGTTAGGCCTCATGTTTCTTCTACTCCTGCCAACCTCTGGGGGAGGGATATTCTGTCTGTCTGGGGGCTATGCATCGGGACGGGTTTTTGATGTGGGCCACTGCGATGAAGGGCGCAGAGTGTCCTACACCTCCTATTTGGTGGCTGGTGGACAAACCTGTCTGGGAAAAACAGTGGCCCCTCCCTCAAGATAAATTGGTCGCCCTTCACAATCTGGTGCAGGAGCAGTTGGACCAGGGTCATCTGGAGCCTTCTACCATTCCCTGGAACACTCCTGTCTTCTGCATCAAAAAGAAATCTGGGAAATGGAGGTTGTTGCAAGACCTCCGAAAGGTTAAAGCCATGATAGAAAGCATGGAAATATTGCAGGTGGGCATGCTATCACCTACCATGCTTCCCGCAGACTGGCCGGTCCTCATCGTGGATCTGAATGATTGTTTCTTTACGATTCCTTTGCATCCTGATGACAGACCGAAGTTTGCCTTCTCGGTGCCAGCGATTAACGAGGCTGAGCCTGCACAGAGATATCAATGGAGGACGTTGCCTCAGGAAATGTGCAATTCTCCTGCCATATGCCAGTGGTATGTGGCCCGTGCCTTGTCTGGAGTTGGCAAGCAGTTTCCTGATGCATGCCTGTATCATTATATGAACGACATTTTGGTGGCCGCATCCACCCAGGATGAGCTGCTGAGGATTCAGCCTCGGTTGCTCGATGCTTTGCATGCTCAAGGACTGCAGGTGGCTCCAGAAAAGGTTCAACGACAACCACCTTGGAAGTACTTGGGGGTCAAAATTCTGGAACAGACGATCCGATCCATCACCAGGAGGTGCAATGTGTGCATTCTGTGAAGACACTGAATGATGCTCAGAAATTGGTAGGTGTCATCACTTGGTTACGTCCGCACTTGGGACTCACCATCATACAGATGTCTCCTCTGTATGATTTGTTGAAAGGAGACTCTGATCTAAAGTCACCTGGCACACTGACCCCTGAGGCACATAAGGCGTTGGAGGTGGTTCAGCAAGCTGTTTCGTCTTGCCAAGGTTATCACATTGATCCCTCCGTTGATGTCACTGTGTTCATCACCACTCCAGATTCGCATCCCACAGGCATCATTGGCCAATGGATTGACGAATGGTCTGATTCCTTGCACGTTCTGGAATGGGTTTTCCTGCCCCATCAGCTGCAGAAGACGGCAACTGCATCGTTTGAGCTGATTGCTCGCTTGATAATCAAATGCCGGCAACGGTGTTTGCAATTGATGGGTGCGGATCCTGCAAAGATCATACTCCACGTACAGCAGGAGGATTTGACTGGAGCTTTGCAAACAGTGTGTCCCTGCAGAGTGCTCTGGAAAACTTTTCAGGGCAGATCACTTATCATCTGCCCAGCCATAGGATGTTGCATATGGCGAAATCCACACAAATTTCTTTGCGGCCCAAGAATAGTCAGGCACCCGTGCAAGGACCCACCGTCTTCACTGATGGTTCAGGGAAAACAGGAAAGGCCATTGTTACCTGGAGGGATGGATCTGAGTGGCAGGTTCTGGAAGGCCATGAGGATGGGTCAGCCCAATTGGTTGAACTGAGGGCTGCTGTCATGGAATTTGAGAAATTTTCCCAGGAACCTTTCAACTTGGTCACGGATTCTGCCTATGTGGCTGATATCACACAGAGGTTGGGTCATTTGGTTTTGAAGGAGGTCAGTAATCCTGCCTTGTTTCATTTACTGAAGACCTTGTGGTGTGCCATTCAGGCCCGAGTTCATTCATTCTATGTTCTGCATGTGAGGAGTCACACCGATTTGCCAGGCTTTATAGTGGAAGGTAATGCGAGGGCTGACAAGTTGGCTAACCCAGCGTGGGTAGCGCCTCAGCCTGCTACGCTTGCGCAGGCCAAGGCATCGCATGGGTTTTTCCACCAGAATGCACATACCCTGCAGAAGCAGTTTCAGCTGACACCAACTGAGGCTCGTGACATTGTTGAGTCATGTGATGACTTCCATGCACTTGCTCTGCCTTTGCTGGCAGGGGTAAACCCCAGAGGCCTTAGGGCCTTGGAGTTTTGGCAGACCAATGTCACCCAGATTGCCATGTTTGGCCGGCTCAAGTATGTGCATGTCACTGTGGACACGTTCTCCTCTGCAATGTGGGCTTCGGCTCACACTGGGGAGAAGGCTTGTGATGTCCTTGCCCACTGGAGGCAGGCCTTTGCTGTTCTGGGCATACCTTCTGCTGTGAAAACCGACAATGGTCCTGCTTACGCATCGCAAAAAGTGTGGCAGTTCCTGCAATTGTGGGGTGTCTCGCACAAGTTTGGTATCCCTCATTCTCGAACTGGTAAAGCTCTTGTAGTATGTGGTCATGGTACTCTGAAGCAGGTTCTTCAAAAACAAAAACGGGGAATGCAGGGTGAAACCCCGCACAGTCGGTTGGCAAAAGCTTTGTGCACAATCAGTCATCTCACTGTGCCACAGAACTCAAATAACCCTGTCATTTTGAATCACCATCTCTTGTTGCAGGCTGCAGGCGACACACACCAGCCTTGAGCAAAGGTTCGGGTGTGGAATTTAGTCAACAAACAGTGGGAAGGTCCTTATGACCTTATCGCTTCGAGACAGGGGTATGCTGGGTACCTTCAAAGTGTGCTTGCCCTGACCTGCACCACAGAGACAGAATCGAGCCGACGAGCAAGATGGAAACTGTGACCAACCTGAACGGCATCAAGTGGATGAATCATTGAGTGATGACTCGGATGCAGATGATGGCAGTGATCACTCTGATGATTCCTCCGCAAATGGACACTGAACATTGTTCATGTTTTCTTTTTCATATTGTTCATTTTCTTTTCTCCTTTTTCTTTTTTCAATGGAAAAGGGTGAGCTGTCACCCTGTTTTTTTAAGATTTTCTAAGCCTTCTGATGTTGACATTCTTGTGGTGAACTTTCTCACACACTTTCTGTAAATAACTCATTGTTTTGCATTCCTTGATGGAGGAGGAGAGAGTTGATGGACTGTTGGTTTGACCAGTGTCATTGGAGAGATGGCACTGTCACCCTCCAATTTATAGTTTGGAAAACTATAAATGCTGGAGTCAGAAAATAAATTTCCCCTTTTTTCTTCACCTTGAGAACAATGGTGTGAGCTTGTGTTCTTTTGTGTTGTATAGTGCCACTCCTGGGCCAGCGACTCCCTCTGAGTGGGGCCTCTCCCAGCCGGGAACTCTCCCGTTTGCTGCACTCCGGGATCCCGAACAATGACAGAGCCTGGGCCGATCCCCCCTCTCCTCCAGGCTCAGCCCTTCACCTGCTGGGGAGATGCCAAAGGATCCACAGTGAGCATTCCCTGCTCTCAGGGGAATTTCTCACAGGTGCCTTGCACTGACTCTTGGTGTCTGTGTGCACACAGGAGTGCCTGTGCTGCGGAAATGTGGCAGAAATGCTGCTCTCTGAGCAGTTTGAGTGCCTTGGATAGCTGAGTCAGTCAGGCCTGTAAGTAAGGTTAAATCACAAGGTCTAAGTGAAGTTTAATGCTGCTAAGAGATGTTCTTTGCTAAGTTGTTATGTTTAATATAAGTTATAAGCTAAGTTTTGTTAAGTGTTATTCCTGTGTTAAATTGTTAAGTCATAGGTTATAATTTAGGTGCTATTCTTTTGCCAAATTGTGAAGTTGAAGGTATCAGTTAAGGTTAAGGCATAATTTAAGTCCTGTTAAGTTTGAGCTTGAGCTCTGTTAAGCTTCTACACCATATTCTTTTCATCCTTGCCCTCACTGTCCTTGTGTCACACACACTCACACAGGGACAGTTCTTGCTTAATTTCTGGTTTGATTGCCTGGATTCTGTTTTGTTTTGTTGTTGCTTTGTTTCCTTGCTGTGCCCGAAGTGTCCAGTCAGGAGCAGAGTGACTCTTGCCAAGGAACTTAGCCATGATGTCGCTTAATATTAAATCTGGTTTTTGATGCTCCCTTGTTGGGGATGTTTTCAGCGCTCTCAAGCCCTCGTTCATAACAGGGTGAAGGAGCCTTGGTCCAGGCTCTGGTCCTGGGGGACACGGGGACACTGCCGGGGGGGTCCCTGTCCCCCTGTGCCACCCCCAGGGCCCCGGCCCCCGTCCCCATGTCAGGCTCTGGGGTCGATCTCGTGGAACATCCTCTGGGGGAGGCTGCGGGGCCGGGGGTGGGGGGACCCGGGGGGACAGGGGACCCCGCTGTGCACGAGCAGGGTTGGACTGCTCTGGGGGAAGTTGTGAGGGGGCTGGGGCAGAGTGACCTCCCCAGTGACCTCATGTAGCCCCTGTGATGTCATTGTGCCCTTGTGATGTCACACAGCCCCTGTGATGTCACACAGTCCCTGTGATGTCACACTGCCTCCTATGATGTCACAGATCTAACTCTGGGATGTAACCCTGGAATGTCATGCAGCTGAATGTGATGTCACAAAACCATCCTATGATGTCATTGTCTGTTCTGTGACATCACAGCCTGCTCTATGATGTTACACAGCCAATTGGTGATGTCACAACCCACTCTCTGAAGTCACAGAGCCACCCTCTATGATGGCAGGATCATTCAATGGCCACACACTCTACCGTATGATGTCACAGACAGCTCTGTGATGTCACAACTCCTCTCAGTGATGCCACAAAACCTTCTCTATGATGTCACACTGAAAGTCTATAATATCACAGCGCACACTTTGATCTCACAGCCTGCTCTATGATGTCATACAGCCATGCCATGATGTCACAACCTGCCCTGTGTTGTCACAGAATCTCCTCTATGATGCTTAGCTGCTCAATGACCTCAGAAAACAAACTCTGTGTTGTCATAGCCTAATCTGTGACCTCACAGAGCCCACTCTGTGCTGTCACACAGCCCCTTGTTGACATCCCAGCTCCTCTGTGCCTCTAAGACACAGCCACAGAGGTGCTGCTGTGACACAGCCCCCTCTGGGACATCCCACAGCCCCTGCCAGTGCTGAGCCCCTGTGAGCTCTGTCTGTGCCCTGCTGGTGTCCCTGAGGGGCCCTGGCAGTGCCCCAGCCCTGCTGGGCTGTGCACAGGAGCTGCTCCTGGCCAGAGCTGTCTCTCTGCAGCGCTGCCCTTGCCAGGAGCTGCCTCTGGGCCAGGAGCCCGGCCCAGCTCAGCAGCACAGGCACAGCACAGGGACTTTAATGAGCCTCTGGGGCTTTGGTGCTCTTTGCATCAGACCCAGTGCCTCAGAGAGGGCTCAAAAATTTCTCAAGAACTCAAAAAGAGATTGAAACACTGAAGTTTCTCATACTTTAAATAGATCCATCTGTGCAACAGGACTGAGAAAGTGTCCCCAGGTTCCAGGGAGAGCAGAACACTGGAGGCAGTGATGAACGGTGGGGACAAGAAAGGCAAAGGTGTCTCTGGTGCTGAGCAAACCTGGATGTGTTTCAGGAATGCAAAGGGCCAGGCCTGAGCCCCAGTCCCTGGCCAGGCAGATCCTGTCCCTCCCTCCCTGCTCAGGGCTCTTCCCGGGATGGGCACTGGCATGTGGGGATGTGCAATGGCAAGGGCAGGAGCATGGGGCGGCCCCTGCCAGGCTGCTGAGCAGGGACAAGGAGGCAATGAGGCCCCAGGCCTGCAAGAGTCACCTGTCCCCTGCTCCTGCCTCAGGCCCAGGCCCAGCAGCCATGGCCAAAGTGCTGCCCAAGTTGGCTCTGGCAGGGCTGTCTTGCAGCTGCTGCCCATCCCTGTCCTCTGTGCAGCCCAGGCTGTCCCACGGTGTCCCTGCCCTGCGCCTCTGTCCCTGCAGGCTGTCGGCATCCCCCGGCTGCCCCACCTGGCTGGGCCCTTCCTTTGCTGACAGCTCTGCCTCCTGCCTGCCTCTGCCGTTGCACACAAAGCCTTGGGCTGCTCCAGGCTCCTGCTGGGACGTGCTGCACCACAGCCCTGCCCTGCCAGGGAAATTCCTTCCTCCTGGTGCCAGTCTGGGCCTCCCCAGCTGTACTTGTGCCATTATTTCCTTCTCATGGTTATATCCTTTATGAAGAAAAGCTCCAGCCCCTCAGAAACCACCCTCCAATCCCTCCCAAGCTATTCCTGTTCTGTCCTCAGTCTCCACATCAGAGCCCAGAGCACTCAGCCTTGCCCTGCTGGTTTTGTGATGAGGCCTCCAAACCCCATCTTGGGAGATTTTTAGTTCCTCTCCAAGGTCTGTGAAAATAGAAAAATAGTGGTCAAAGTTATTTTCTGCTAAATCTTGCAGTGACAGAACAAAGGTCAATACCCATAAACAGAATGAGGGTGAATTTACATTTGTTAGAAGGAGGAAACATTTTACAGTTATGAGAGTGTCACAAAATTCAGCTTTTTTCCCAGAGAATTGGATGCCACATCCCAGGAACTGCCCAAGATCAGGAGCTTTGTGCAGCCTGATCCAGTGAAACCCTCTCATTCCCAAGGACAGAATTCCTGTAGTGTGGGTTCTCTGATGTGCTGGGTGCCCTCACAACGCTTCAGGCCAGAATGTCTGCTGAGGGCAGCCAGGCTGCTGCAGGGGCAGTGACCTCACAGCCATCACCATGGCAGCCCTGGTGCCCTTGGCCTGGCTCTCCCCTTTCCTCTGCCCCTGCCTTGGCTCTGCTGCCATGAAGAGTTTTGTCATTAATATCTTGTCCCCAAGGTGCTGGGGCCAATGGCTTCCCAGTCAGGCTCCTGGAGCAGAAGTGGCTTTTCAGAGCCCAGCCAGGAATGAGCCCTGAGGCAGCAGCTCTGCAGTGGTGGCCACCAGGCCGGGCTGCCAAGGGAGGCTTCTGGCCATGGCCTGCAAGCAGCTGCTGCTGCCAAGGTGCCTTTGGTGCCTCAGGCTCTCCCTGGCCCAGCTCCCAGCACGGCATTCTGCCCTTGTGCCCGAACCCTTCCCTGTGCTGGGGCTGGCCTGGGGCTTTTCCTGCAGCGGGACCTGCCTTGCTCATGGCACAGGAAAGGCAGTTCCTGCTGGAGCAGGAGGCTCTGCCTGCAATGGGCTCCAACCACTCCAGCAAGGCTCTGTTTGCAAAGCCCCTAGTGGGAAATTAAGGAGGGGTGTCACACTGCTTTGGGGGTGAATAATGCTGAAACCAGCCTGACTCCTCCATCCCAAAGTTCAGCATCCTCAGAGGGAGCTGAAGCTGTGGCAGAGGTGGAAAAATCCCCAGAGAAAGGAACAACCAAGTAACACCACTGAGAGCCTCTGCAGAGCTGCTGAGCTGGCCCAGCCTGGGCACATCTGACTGACAGGGCAGCACCTCAGACTGGAAAAGCCCCATCCCAAATATAAATGGCAGCATCTCCTGACATTTCCCTTCTTGGGGGGTGTGGAAATTCCTCCCTGCAGTGGGGACACCCCTCAAGGTCACTTCTCCAGCCTGAGTCGAAGGGATTTGCCCACAGTCATTGGTCTGCAGGAGTAACATCAATCTCTGCATAATTACAGATTTTGCTTTAATGCAGTTCCTTTGAAATAATTTCTTAGTGCTCTATATACTATATTATACATCTCTTACATCCTGGTTAAATATTTATGATTTAGGCAATTTTTTCTAATCATTACCATAATATTTCATACATATTTATATAAATATATATGTATTTCATACATATTTATATAAATATATTTGCCATCCCTAATCCTGTGGGAAAAATTCTACAAAGATTTATTTCCAACTTTATAATACTTTACACACAAACTCTGTAAAAGTCTGTAACTGGGATTGGAAACCGCTGCTCCAAGGCTACTCTCACAGAAGGCATTGAGAAAGCCTGGAGGTCCTTGGGGGTATCTGTGGGTTTGTGGGGGCTATTGGGGCTCCTTTCTGCACCTTGTGACCCAACAGGAACTTCTCTAATAAACATTGCCTGAAGCTCCCACTGTGCCCATGACAGGAAGCCCTGTGAGTGTCTGGGACATTCCGGCTCTTTGGCAGCCCGGGGACTCCTGGGATGTGACCGTGGAGCCCCTGTGAGTGCCTGTGACAGATTGGTGCCTTTGCAGCCCAAGGTGCCCTGGGATGTCACCATGGAATGGCTGTGACTGCCTCTGACCACAGGGCTCTTTACCATCCCCAGAAACCCCTGGGAGGTCTCAATGGAGCCCCTGTCTGTGCCTGAGACATTCCAGCTCTGGAACAGCCTGGAGACTCTTGGAAAGTCCCCATGGAACCCCTCTGAGGGCCTGTGACAAATCTGATCCTTAGCAGGCAACCATAACCAGCATCCTGTTGTTATGGTCAGTTTCCATGGCAACCATCACCAGACCCCTGTTGCTATGCTCAGTCCCTTGGCAGCTCCATGGAGACCCCTTGCCAGGGGTGGTTGCCATGGACACCAGCTCAGGCCTGCAGCCACAGCCCGTTGCCATGGCAACCATTGGCAGCCCCCCATCCCCAGGCTCATGGGATCCCAGAACCACAGAATTGGCTGAGCTGGGAGGGACCCATCAGGATCCTCCAGTCCAACTGCTGGCCCTGCACAGGACACCCCAACAATGCCAGCCTGGGCCTGGCAGCGATGTCCAAACGCTGCTGGAGCTCAGAGAGCCCTGGAGCTGGGACCCTTCCCTGGGGAGTCTGGGCAGGGCCCCAGCAGCCTCTGGGCAAAAACCTTTTCCTGACATCCAACCTGAGCCTGCCCTGACTCAGCTGCAGCCATTCCCTCCACTCCTGTTCCTGGGCACCAGAGGGAAGAGGTTCCCACAGCCCCAGCCAGGGACCCGCTCCCAAGGCTGTTGCCATGGCCACCAGGGCTGGGACCAGCTGGGATGCTCAGTTTCCATGGGCCGGGGTTCAGGAATGGGATACCCCAATTTCCTGCTCCCACTAAGACCGCCCTGCCCTCGCTACCCTCCCACCTCCCATGGAAAGCACAAAAGGCAAAGATCCTGGTCTGGGGTAAGAACGATTTATTGGGAACAGCAACAAGATAAGGAAAAATGGAACATAAATTATATTGATAACAGAATTGATAATAAAAACTATTTACAGGGAAAACTAAACACAATTCACTGGGTCTGCCTGGCCACAGTTTTCTCTGCCTGGAAATTTCACCCTTCTCTTCAGGGAGAGAGTCCCTTTCCTGCCCCAAGCAATGCCCTGAGGTGGGAATAAATGTAATGACAGGGCCATGGCCAGACCCTCATATTCTTCCATCCCACCTCATGTCATTGGCAGGGGCAGGAAAAGGTACAGCTGTCTTCCCAGCATGGATCACAGGGAAAATGAGTTCCCAGGGCTCTTCCCAACGTGGGTTGTCTCATGGGGGATAAAGCTGGAGCAGTGCATGAACTCTTCCTGCAGTTGGGGCATGTGCAGGATTTCTTTTACTGGTGACTCCGTTGGTGTCTGGTCAAGCTGGAGAAGCTCTACCCACACTGGGGACACTTGTAGGGCCTCTCCCCAGTGTGGATGCGCCGGTGGGTGATGAGGGTGGAGTTGCACTTGAAGCCCTTCCCGCAGCTAGGGCAGAGGAAGGGTCTCTCATCTGTGTGAATCCGTTCATGCAGGAGAAGATCAGTGCTGGTGTGAAACCTCTTCTGACACTCAGGACACTCGTAGGGCCTCTCCCTGTGGGATCTCAGGATCTAAGTCCTGAGATGCCGGGCCACCGAGACCACCCTTGGGGGGCCCGGGAGTCATGGAATGTTGCCAGAAGTGTCTGGTGGCAGGACTTTGACCCTACACAGGAGACTACACCTGTATGAAGATAAGAGGACTTCACCGGGGTGAATGGCGAAGAGATTAGTTAATTAGAGAGTGAGACACAGGGTTTAGGATTTATGTACAGGGGGGTTTAGAGAAGTAATATGGAGGAATTGGGGTGTGTCCTGTCCTTCTTCTTCTTCTTCTTCTCCTCCATCTTCTTTGGTGATGGTGGCATTTTTGGATTGGTTATTACTGAAAGTGCACCGAGTAATAAGAATAAATGGTATTGGGGAAAAATGATAAATATTGTACACGTAACAATGGGTATAAAGATAGGTGGCTTTACGGAGAGCAGCACAGTGTGCTCATGGCTGACTGCTGAGCAGATCTCTGTCGGGCTGAAAGAACATCTTTTAGATAAACAATTAATAAACATAAAAACCGAAAGAAGAACTGAAGCCTCTTCTCGTCCTTCGATACGCGGGCTGTCCCAAGGCCACTCCGGGCCTTTCCAGGCCCTTCAAACAGACCAGAAAAACCCGACATCTCCCCAGTGTGGATGCGCCGGTGGCTGACGAGGGTGTAGTTGCGCTTGAAGCCCTTCCCACAGTCAGGGCAGCGGAAGGGCCTCTCCTCTGTGTGAATCTGCTCATGCTGGAGGAGACTGGAGCTGGTCTGAAACCTTTTCTGACACTGGGCACACTCATAGGGCTTCGCCCCAGTGTGGATGCGTTGGTGGGTGAATGAGGGCGGAGCTGTAGCTGAAGCCCTTCCCACACTTCTCACACTCGTAGGGCCATTCCCCAGTGTGGGTCATCTGGTGGCTCATCAGGGTGCGGCTGTGCCTGAAGCTCTTCTCACACTCTGAGCACTTGTAGGGCTTCTTCTGATCATGAAGCTGCTCATGGACCACCAGCTCTGAGCTTTGGCTGAAGCTCTGTCCGCCTTCATGGCTCAGGGTGGGTCTTTCATTCTGAGAGCACCCTGGACTGGATTTGGAGCCCCTCTTCCTGTGGGATCTCTGAGGCATTTCCTCCCAGTTTGAATTCTGCACAATAACACTGCTCAAAACGGCCTCTTCCACGAGGTTCTGTTGGGGGAATTTATCCTTCTTGGTCTCCATCCTCAGCTCCTTGTCTGGGGAAGGAAAGACAAGGAGAGGATGGGATTTGCCTCCATGCCAGAGGGAAGGGGAAGGAGATCCCCCGAGTGCATCCCCGGAAGGATGGTGTTGGCAGCAGGGTTGTCCTGCAGCTGGGGGCCATGTTGGGCTGGGAGATGGAGCAGGAGAGAGGGGGAAAGGGACACTGACTTCCTCTTCACCTGCCTGGGTGTCCTGGGGCATCTTCCCCTTCCTCTCAGTCTCTCCCTCCATCTGGCTAAGTTTTAGGAATGGGAAATCCTGTTTTGGGAGGAAAACAAGGAATGAGCACACTAAATTTTGCACCGGATTGAAGGCAAACTTGGGGGAGAGTCTAAGTCAGAATTCCAATTCAAAAACAAAATTAGGATGAAGGCAATGATACAGAAACACTGCCTTAAACTCACAGAGTCAGGATATAACCTGACACCATCTTGGTCAGGGTGGTGGCAGCCGTCCCATTAAATGGTGGCTGCAGTCCTGTTGGAGTGATGAATGTGATTCTGTCAGAGCAGTGATCCTGCAGAAGGGTCTGATTTTCCTCTGAAGGTCCAGTGGTGGTTCTGGAGCTCTTGTCCTCTGGGAATCCAGTAGGCAAGCTGCTCCTGGTGTTGCCAGCCTCAGCTTATATCCAGGTAGGAATGCTTGGATCCTCCCCCTGGGCAGAGCATCCCACAATGGGATGATGGAATTTTATCAGTCCTGCAGTGACACTCAATGGCCCATTCACAGAAGATATCTCCCCTGCAGGGCGTTATCAGGGCTGAGTCATGCAAGATGTAAAGAACCCTGCCCCACCTGTTTATAGCAGTTGCTGAAGATGGGGATTGAAAACATGCATTTGGTTACATCTTGCATGGCAACCTGAAACAGTGGGGTAATCCCTGCTCAGGGGGTGAACACCACCCCCCTTACCCAAACTGGCTCAGGTGTAAAACCCCCTCCCTGGGAAGGGCACACACACAGGGGACAATGTGACACTTGCCCTGCTCCAGGGGAGGTCTCTGTCCCTCTCACTCCCTTACTCTCTCCCCTTTTCTCTTTCTTTCCATCTCTTTCTACCTCACATTTACTGTTCAATAAAATCCACCTTGGATTTGGTCTTTTTAGCGTCTTAATTGGGGCAGAGGAATCTCTCCAACAATTTTCTTAACCAGATTGTGACATTATTTTGCCATAGTGGGTTCAGGGCATTGTTGTCTGACCCCAAGTGCCTTTGACAATAGCATGGTTCCCTCCTCTGAGGAGGTTGTGGTTCTCTCTGGAGGAACTCTTGGAAACTTGGACACAGCTTCCTCTGAACAACTTATGGGAGAACTGATGAGGAAATTGGCTGTTGTAGGTGGCCAGTGAAAAAGAAAATATTTTGTTGTCCTTCCTTGAAATGTTTGTTAAAATCACTGGAGGAAAGGGAGGAAATGATACCAGGGAGACTGACAAGGTTCATTCACCCCATGGTGAGGAACACAAGGCTTCTATAAATCCCACAAAAGCCCAGCTCAAGTAGCTAAATTCCCAAATAACTCTGGAATTCACAGGCTTGTGTTCTTTGCCAAATGTGAGAATCATTATTCTCTACATCCCTGTCACCTTTGTTACAGCTACACAGAATTTCCTCTTCCTTTTAATAATCTGTATTGGGCCTAATTTCCGCTTTTCTTTTATTGGAACCTGCCAGCAGCTGTGCTGGAGCTGTGCAGGAACCAATGAAACGTGGAATTGCCACAGAATTTCTTCTATTGTCAGTTAATTCCTGTTTGGGATTTGTTTGCATTTCCATCACATGTGACTCTTGGGAAAATCAAATATTCATCAAAGTATTTTATGTAGGATTAAGTTTGATTTCTGCCTAGTTTATTTTGTCCAGTGCCCTGGGGATGCTCAAGGGGTCTCTGTGCCTCTCGCCCTGGGGGACGCTCAGGAGGAATTTGTTGTGATTGTCCCTGTCCCTGTCACCCCAGGCCATTCCCCAGGGGGTCTCCATCATTCTCACCCCAGGGAATGCCTGGGGGGTCTCCCTCCCTCTCACCCCTGTGCCAGGGTGTGCTCAGGGCTCTCTGTCCCTCTCAGCCCAGGGGGTGCTCGGGGCAGTCTCTGTCCCTCTCAGCCCAGGGGATGCTCGGGGGTCTCTGTCCCCTCACCCTGGGGGATGCTCGGGGGGTCTCCATCCCTCTGGCCTCAGGCAATGCCTGTGCAGGGCTGGGGACCAGGGGCTCTGTGTCCCTCTCATTGCTGAGGGTGCTCGGGGCTGGGGGGGCTCTCCGACCTTCTCACACCTGGGGAGGCCGGGGGGGTCTCTGTCCCTCTCAGCCCTGCTGTGACCCCACCCAAACATCATGGAGGTCAGAGGGACAGAGACACCCCCAAACCCCCAGAAGGGATGAACCTGGGATTTGGTTTGGGGCTGAGGATTTAGGAAGGGGCTGGAATTGGGGCTGGGCTCGGAGTTTGGGCTGAGATTTGGATTAGAGCTGGGATTGGGGTTAAGGGTAGACATGGGAATGGCTTTAGGGCTGGGGTTGGGATTGGGTCTGGGGCTAGATGAGTCTGGGACTGGGATGAGATTAAATACAAAACTGTGAGTGTGTCTAAACATGGAGTGAGATTGAGACCAGAATCAGGGCCAGGTTTGGGACTGAGCTCACCCAGAAAAGGACAGGGGGGATGTCACTGCAGGACGTCCCTGGCATCATCCCAGCCCTCCTCAGGCACCTCCACACATGGGGGGCAGCTGGGTGCTCCAAGATCCAGGTGCTCCCATGCTCCCACCTCAATAGGAGGTGAGCATTCCCTGAGGGCAGCCCTGACTTTGACCCTTGGGGCTCTGGGATCAGCTGTCACATCCCTGTGGAAGCAGCTACAGACAGGAGGAGAGATTTCCCCCCCACCTTATTCAAGTGGAAAGATGAAGCCCAGCTGCCCTTTTCTTCTGGTGCCTCCTCCTCTCCTTTGGCAAGGATGTCAAACTCACCAGAAGCAGGAAAATCCCCATTCCCTGTGTCCTGGAAGCCTCAGGAATGCCCCTCTGGGATCCATGGCACACACTCCCAGGGGCTGGAATTCCAGTTCCCTGCCAGCAAAAGATGTTCCTGCCCTGGAAGGAAAAGCTCTCAAGAAGGAGCCAAAAGCTGAGTGGAGCAAGATCCTACAGTGACATTTCACTGCCAGCCTTCATATCTTCACCCATGGTTGTTGTAGGTCCTGGATTGGGAATTAAATCAGGGCAATGTCTTTGGTGGGAGCTGCCCTGGGTCAAGGGAGACACTGAGAGAGAAACAGAGCAGGTAAAGAAAGGCAGGAGAGAAAGGAGGGCACAAACACAATCAGCTGAGAAGGTGGCACTCTGAAAACAGACCAGAACTGACTGAAAAGGAATATGTCAGAATGAAATAATTTTGCACATTTTATTTACTATCAAAACACAATTTCTTCCCATTCTCACAAACCTCTTGCCATTGTCATTCAGCAGAGAGATCAGAAAATTCTTCACTCTGAGTGGATGTTCCAGGCTGCAGCCACAAGGAAACAGGGAATGGGGATTTTCCTGCTCCTGGGGAGTTTGACATCCTCAGCTGAGGAGAGGAGGAGGCACCAGAAGAAAAGGCAGCTGGGCATTTCCATCCACAAGTTCAGCCCTTCTGGGGCTTTGGGGGTGTCTCTGTCCCTCTGACCCCGATGATGTTTGGGTAGGGTCACAGCAGGGCTGAGAGGGACAGAGACCCCCCCAGCCTCCCCGGGAGAGCCCCCCCAGCCCCGAGCACCCTCAGCGGTGAGAGGGCCACAGAGCCCCTGGTCCCCAGCCCTGCACAGGCATTGCCTGAGGCCAGAGGGATGGAGACCCCCCGAGCATCCCCCAGGGTGAGGGGACAGAGACCCCCGAGCATCCCCTGGGCTGAGAGGGACAGAGACTGCCCCGAGCACCCCCTGGCACAGGGGTGAGAGGGAGGGAGACCCCCCAGGCATTCCCTGGGGTGAGAAAAATGGAGACCCCCTGGGGAATGGCCTGGGGTGACAGGGACAAACCCCCTAGGGAATGGTCTGGGACCGGGTAAAACCTCCCGAAGCACACCCCAGGGTGAGAGACACAGAGGCTCCTCGATCAACCCTGGGCACTGGACAAAGTAATGTTGTTTCTTGTCAGAAATCAAAATTAATCTTAGATAAAATGCCTTGAATTTGCTTTTCCCACAAGTCACTTGGGATGGAAATGCAAACAAATCCCAAAATTTTATAAATTTACAATAGAAGCTATTTTGTGGCAAATCCAAATTCCATTGGTCCTGCACAGCTCCAGCTCAGCTGCTGGCACATTCTGATGAAAGAAAAGTCAAAATTAGGCACAATACGGATTATGAAAAGGAAGGGGAAGCTCTGTGTAGCTGTCACAAAGGTGAAAGGGACAAAGAGAAAAATCACTCTAACATTCGGCAAAGCCCCCAGCCTGTGAAAGAGAGTGACAGGGACAGAGACCACCCCTGGGGCAGGGCAAGTGTGACATTGTCCCTGTGTGTGTGGCCTTCCCAGGGTGGGGGTTTTACACTTGAGCCAGTTTGGGTAAGGGGGGTGGTGTTCACCCCCTGAGCAGGGATTACCCCACTGTTTCAGGTTGCCATGCAAGATGTAACCAAATGCAGGTTTTCAATCCCCATCTTCACCAACTGCTATAAACAGGTGGGGCAGTGATCTTTATCTCTTGCATGACTCACCCCTGATAACGCCCTGCAGGGGAGATATCTTCTGTGAATGGGCCATTGAGTGTCACTGCAGGACTGATAAAATTCCATCATCCCCTTGTGGGATGCTCTACCCAGGGGGAGGATCCAAGCATTCTACCTGGATATTAGCTGAGGCTGGCAACACCAGCAGCACTTGCCTACTGGATTCCCAGAGGACAAGAGCTCCAGAACCACACTGGACTTTCAGAGGAAATCCAGACCCTTTCTACAGCATCACTGCTTTGGGACAGAATCACCTTCATCACTCCAACAGGACTGCAGCCACCATTTAATGGGACTGGCTGCCACCACCCTGACAAGAGGGTTCAGGTTATATCCGACTCTGTGAGTTTAAGGCAGTGTTTCTGTATCATTGCCTTGATCCTAATTTTGTTTTTGAATTGGAATTCTGACTTAGACTCTCCCCCAAGTTTGCCTTCAATCCGGTGCAAAATTTAGTGTGCTCATTCCTTGTTTTCCTCCCAAAACAGGATTTCCCATTCCTAAAACTTAGTCAGATGGAGAGAGAGACTGCGAGGAAGAGGAAGATGCCCCAGGACACCCAGGCAGGGTGAGGAGGAAGTCAGTGCCCCTTTCCCCCTCTCTTCTGCTCCATCTCCCAGCCCAGCACGGCCCCCAGCTGCAGGACAACCCTGCTGCCAACACCATCCTACCGGAGATGCACTCGGGGGATCTCCTTTCCCTTCCCTCTGGCATGGAGGCAAATCCCATCCTCTCCTTGTCCTTCCTCTCCCAGAGAAGGAGCTGAGGATGGAGACCAGGGAGGGCAAATCCCCACGGCAGAACCTGGAGGAAGAGACCATTTTGAGCAGCTCCATGACACAGGAATTCAATGGGGAGGATAATTCCCGGAGATTCCACAGGAAGAGGGGCTCCAAACCCAGCCCAAGGGGCGCTGAGGAGGAAAGACCCACCCTGAGTCAGGAAGGTGGGGAAAGCTTCAGCCAGAGCACAGAGCTGGTTGTTCGTGAGCAGCTTCATGATGGGGAGAAGCGCTACAAGTGCTCAGAGTGTGGGAAGAGCTTCAGGCAGCACAGCACCCTGATCTGCCACCAGATGATCCACAATGGGGAATGGCCCTACGAGTGTGGGGAGTGTGGGAAGGGCTTCAGGTACAGGTCCACCCTTGTGACCCACCAACGCATCCACACTGGGGAGAGGCCCTACGAGTGTCCCGAGTGCCAGAAGAGCTTTCAGACAAGCTCTGATCTCCTCAGGCACCAGCTCATTCACACTGGGGAGAGGCCTTTCTGCTGCCCTGAGTGTGGGAAGGGCTTCAAGCGCAAGTCCCACCTCATCATCCACCAGCGCATCCACACTGGGGAGAGGCCCTACCAGTGCCCCACCTGTGGGAAGAGGTTTCAGACCAGATCAAATCTCCGTCTGCCTGAGCGGATTCACACAGAGGGGAGGCCCTTCCGCTGCCCTGACTGTGGGAAGGGATTCAAGCATAAGTTCACCCTCATCAGGCACCAGCGCATCCACACAGGGGAGAGGCCCTTCGAGTGTCTCCAGTGTGGGAAGAGTTTCACCCAGCGCTCTGACTTGACCAATCACGAATGGAAGCACCGTTAAGGGACGTTCTATCAGTGCCCCAACAGCAGAAGAGCTTCATGCCCAGCTCCAGCTTCATCCCTCATTGGAGGACCCATATTGGAAAGAGCCCTGGTGATCCATGTTCCCCATGATCCATGCTAGGAAGACCCCTGTCCTTTTTCCTGCCCCTGCCAATGACATGATGTGGGATGGAATAACATGAGGGTCTGGCCATGGCCCTGTCATTACATTTACTCCTACCTCAGAACATTGCCTGGGGCAGGAAAGGGACTCTTTCTCACCCCAGGGAGAAGGGTGTCCTTTGCAGACAGGAGAAAATACATTGCCGTGAAGAGCCAATTGTTGATGTTTTAGTTTTCTCTGCAAATAGTTTTACTTATACCTTCTGTTATCAATATTGTTTTTGTTCCTGTTTGTTCCTTATTTCGTTGCTGTTCCCAATAAGTGGTTTTTATCCCAGCCCAAGATCTTTGCCTTTTGTGCTTTCCACAAGAGTTGGGAGGGCAGCGTGGTTTTAGTGGGAGCAGAAATTGGGGTACTCCATTCCTGAAGCCCGGGCTGTGGAAACCGAGCATCCCAGCTGGTCCCAGTCCTGGTGGCCATGGCAACAGCCTTGGGAGCGGGTCCCTGGCTGGGGCTGTGGGAACCTCTTCCCTCTGGTGCCCAGGGACAGGAGTGGAGGGAACGGCTGCAGCTGAGTCAGGGCAGGCTCAGGTTGGATGTCAGGAAAAGGTTTTTGCCCAGAGGCTGCTGGGGCCCTGCCCAGACTCCCCAGGGAAGGGTCCCAGCTCCAGGGCTCTCTGAGCTGCAGCAGCGTTTGGACAGCGCTGCCAGGCCCAGGCTGGCATTGTTGGGGTGTCCTGTGCAGGGCCAGCAGTTGGACTGGAGGATCCTGATGGGTCCCTCCCAGCTCAGCCAATTTTTTGGTTCCAGGATCCCATGAACCCAGATGAGCTGGGGCTGCAAATGGTTGCCCTGGCATGGGGTCTCCATGGAGCTGCCAAGGGACTGACCATAGCAACAGGGGGCTGGTTGCCATGGAAACTGACCATAGCATCAAGGTCCTGGTGATGGTTGCCTGCTAAGCATCAGATTTGTCACAGGGCCTCAGAGGGGTTCCATGGGGACTTTCCAAGAGTCTCCAGGCTCTTCCAGAGCTGGAATGTCGCAGGCACAGACAGGGGCTCCATGGACACCTCCCAGGCGTTTCTGGGGATGGTAAAGAGCCCTGTGGTCAGAGGCAATCACAGCCATGGTGACATCCCAGGGGACCTTGGGCTGCAAAGGCACCGATCTGTCACAGGCACTCACAGGGGCTCCACAGTGACATCCCAGGAGTCCCCAGGCTGCCAAAGAGCCGGGATGTCCCAGACACTCACAGGGCTTCCTGTCATGGGCACAGTGGGAGCTTCACGCAAAGTTTATTAAAAAAGCTCCTGTTGGCTGACAAAGTGCAGAAAGGATCCCCAAATGTCACCATTGAATTTGAGATTACATAGACTCGGATCAGATGTCTAAGGGCTAAAAGCCACCTATTTTTTCAATACTTTTCTTTAATACCTTGCTTTGCTACAGGTGGACCTCATTGGTCATTTAATTAACAGATTTCACATGATTGGCCAATCAAGCCAACACCCTTCAGTAAACAACTTTATGGAAAAAACAACTTATTATAAATATTATCAGTGCACCAGTTATTGATGTTTGTTTTACTTTGGGCAATTATGGGGGCTGCCTGGATGGGGGAAACCTTCCTGGAGCAGTTCAGTGCCAGGTAAAAGGAGATACACAGGACCTTTTTGGTCTTCAGCTTCTAGTTTATTGTTATCTCAAGTTTTGCATTGCTGTCCACATCAGGCTCAGCATGCTGCAAGAACACCTCAAAATGTCCCCAAAATATTCGGTTTTAAGGTCAATAAAAGTTATCTCATCCAAATAACTCTTAAAATATATATTATCTCTCCTTATCGACCAATAGCTCATCCCTTGACTGTCTACATGATCTCTGCACTGTGGTTTCCTTTTCCAATGACTCTGTGTCACCAACACTGCAGAACATGGAGTAGGTGAAGACGGTGAAAGGAACTACATTCAAATTCCTCCATCTTGCTTCCTATCTAGACGACCCTTAAAAATCCCAAAACATAAATTTCTCACCCAAGGGACATAGTATAGAACCTTTTCATTTATTTCACACTTTGATAAATTCTAATCTTTCTCAAAGCCCTGGAAGTCCTCTCCATGGGCGAAGGTTAAAGGCAGTGTTTCTCTGGGGGCTCAGAACCCTCAGAGCAGACAGAGAAATATTCCCCGTGCCTTGGATTCCCACACATTTAACCTAGAAACTCTTAACATGTGATGTTACCCAAAAATGTTCCAGGAAAGTAGGATTAGAAGGAGAAGAAATGAAAAACAACAGAAAGACAGAAAATCAATAGAAAGACACACACATAGGGACCAACTTCTGGGGTTCCAACATCATTAACAAAAGAACACCAGGAGAAGGCAGAATCCAAACCACAGGCTGGCCTCGTGCTCCAGCTTTTAAGCCCCTGGGACTTCATGGGCCCACCCCTCGGGTGGGACTGCTAGTTTCTAGTCCAACCAGAGGCAGGGTAGCACCAGCTGCTAGTGTGTGATTGATTGAGTAACAGCTGGGCTAATTAGAACTGGATCAGCATCACCTCCTGCTGTGTGATTGACAGCTCTGCCAGGCCAGGGCTGGGGGCAGGGCTCTGTCCCACCACAAACCAAGGCCTAACCAGGCCCTGCCCCACACGGGCATTCCGAGCATCCCAAGGTGTCTCAGGACATCAATTTCATTCAGCCTCTGACAGCAACCACGGTGACACTATGGAACCTCATGGAACCATGGGTCAGTTGTGACAATGGAGATCCAAGAAAACTTTGGTGAGACTGTGGAATCCAGGAATCATGGAATCAAGGAGACCATTGTGTAAATCACGGGCCCTATGGAAGCAAGGATCAATGATCAAACTGTAGTTTGATTGTGATTGATTTAAAATAGAAACAAGGAGCCATTGTTTCACAGCGGGTCTGTGTGGGGCCAATGGATCCTTGTGACTCTGTTGGGGCTCATGAAACCAAGAAGCCATTGTGACATTGCCAGACCTCATGGAATCAAGGAGACAATTGTGGCAGTGTGGGGACCGACAAAGTCAACGGAGCATGGAACAGGTCTGCCTGGTTTGGCCTCCTGGGGGCTGTCTGACAGGTCCCGCTGAATTTGACATGTCAAGGGCCACTTCCTATCTGACCGTGAAGCACTGGGGCTCCGTGCTTTTATTCGTATGGGAAAGAAGTGTCTTTCTTGTCTAGGCACCCGTGGCCAAAACTGGGATTCTGCATCTAAATTTTTCTATATCCAAGGGTTACTCCCAGACAAAATCTGCCCGTACTATTCAAGTCTGGGTAGCCTTGGCCTCTGGTGACTGCCTCTCATCTGCCCCTGCGCCACTAGGGCTTGGTTGTTTCCTTCCTATGGAGACCATTGTGACACAGTGGAAGATTTGAAACCAGTGGGCCATGGTAACACTGCAGGCCTTTGTGGAACCTGTTATACTTTAGGAACTTGTGGAACCAAGGGGAACTTTGTGACCCTGCAGAGTACCATGGATCAAAGGGGCCACTGTGACACTGTGGGGCCTCGTAGAACCAAGGACAACTTTGTGGCCCTGTTGGGCCACATGGTCCCAAGGGGCAAGTGTGAAGCAGCAGGGCTTTGTGGAACCATGAGGCCATTGTTGCATTTCAGGGCCTCGTGGAGCCAAAGGGCCATTGTGATTGTGTGGGGCACCATGGATCCATGGAGGTCATTGTGACATTGCAAGGCCCCATGGAATCATGGAGACCATTGTGACTCTGGAGGCCCTCATGGAAGGAAGGGGCCATTGTGACACTATGGGAACTTAAGGAACCAAAAGACTCATTGTTGCACTACTTGCCCCCAATGGAACCTAGGGGCCATTGGACACAGCGAGGCTTCATGGAACCAATAGACCGTTATGTCACTGTCAGGACTTGTGGAACCATGGAGACCAATAAGATCCTAAAGGATTTGTGTTGTCAAGGGGCCATGACACCTGAAGGCCTCATGGAAGCAAGAGAACCATTGTGGCACTGCAAGACCTCATGGAAGCAAGGAGCCATTGTGACACTGCAGGGCCCTGTGGAACCAAGGGAACATGAAATAGGTGTAGCTGCCATGGCCTCCCAGCAGTCACCTGACAGGTCTGGCTGACCATGGAATGTGGAAGGCCACTTCCATCTGCCGCTGAAACACTGGGGCTCTGGGGTCTTCTTTTCATGGAAAAGAAATACCCATTTTTCCAGGAATCCATGGCCAAAATTAGGATTCCGCCTCCAAATTTTTATGTAATAAAAGATTGCTCGCAGACAAAAGTTGCCAGGACAGACAAGTCTGGCTGATCTTTAACTCCTAAATGGTAGCACTCACCTATTTTCCAAACTCTGGAAGAGGGCTCTGTGCATTTGTGTTCATGAAAAAACTCCATCTCTCTTCTCCAGGCACAAATGTTTTAAATTAGGACTCCACATTCATAATTTCAAATGTCCAAGAGTTGCTCCATCCAAACCTTCCAGGACAGACAGGTCAGGCTTGCCTTGCCTCTGGTTGTTGCTGTTCATCAACTCCTGAAGCATGGAGGCTCCGTGGTTTCCCTCCTATGGAGATCAATGTGACACTTGGGAGCCTTGTGAAAAGGGGCCATTGTGACACTGCAGAGCACCATGGATCCAAGGGACCATTTTGACGCTGTAGAGCCTCGTGGAACCAAGGGCATCATTGTGGCTCTGTTGGGCCACATAATCCCAAAGGGCCAGAGCAAAGCAGCGGTGTGGCAGTTAGCCCAGTTGTAACTCAGAGTCAGCCAGATTTTACCCCGGAAGAACTGGGCACGAGTTTCAAGCCCTGGGAATAATTTGTTTAACTTAGGGTGAGCCTGAAAGTTCCCCCATAAGAGTTTAGTGTTGTTGTGCTAAGTTGTCCAAGTTCTACTCCCCTATTGGTTACTTGCTTCCCCTACAGGGTTATTGTTCTAGAGTGTTCTACCCCCAAGTGTACATGCTGTTGCTTCCCCTTTGTCTCGGGTCATTACATTCTGCCCCTCATACTGTTCTCAACTTCTCCATGTTTATTGTTTTTCACCCTATTGTGAAAGTTCCTTTTAAACAACTCCATTGATCCTGCTCCTTTTCATTTCTGCCATCCTCGCCCTGAAGTCAGGGAACCAGAGAGGTTTGTTGCAGCCACCTTCATTGTGACTTTTGTCGCCCGAACAGGGACCATGGCATTCAGGGATCCGTGTCAGTCACGTCAGATGGGGTTAGCTGATGGATAGGCCAGCGCTCCCTGGGATTTTGGATTTTGCCGGGCCCAGCAGATTCATCGTTGCATCGAGGGATGTTGGCCAGGATCAGCAGGAACAACAACGGTTTCACCTGCATAGGATTGCAGGTGGGTTTGGGGAAATGCAAGACATTTATTGCCCATTTTGCCACTGTATTTTTACAACATTCACCCAAGTCCCCTAATTGATTTGAGGGGTTCCGGTGGCTCTTCCCCAAAAGGCAGAGAAAGAGAAAAATGGGCAGCCACATGTCCACAGTAGAAAGGAGCATATATGGATGCTTTAATTCTCACTGATCATGATATGATATTTTCAAATAATAAATTAAAATCAATCATGAGATGGATCATTAAAAATTTTCCAGATGCCTCTGCTGACGAAATACATACCACTGAATTTTGGGTCTCTGTGGAAGTTAAATTGTGCAACCTTTCGATCAAAAGGGATCTCATTGCACCCAGAGTCAACCTGAATCTGCATACTCCCCATCTTCCACACCATCCTTGAGACCCTTCATCAGCAAGCAGTGTGTTGAAAACTCAATCCGTTGGTCACTCCTAACTCAGGACCTCCCCTCAAACCTGCCGTTCTTGGACCTTCCACAGTGGTCCAAGATGGCAATGGCCATGCGGTCTTGGAGCATCATGCCCTGGAGACTCAAGATGGAAGAAGCCTGAATGTGGTCAGGAGCCCGACCATCCTCCCTCCAACTTGGCTCCTCCACTTCCTGCTACCACAACCTTCTCTTCTGTCCTGAATGAACCCCCAGACTCCACCCCCATGACTGAGGGTCACGCCCCCACTTTCAATCATTCCACCTTAACTCTGGGCCATGCTTCCAGAATGCCAGCCTGGAACTCTGCCATCCTAAGATCAAGGCCCTTCCTCCCCAACACCTGAAAAAGTTGCCCTTTGCCTCCCTCTCTGACAACAATATAACCCCATGATCAAAGCTACTAAGCCCAACTGCCACACTATTTCTAATCCGAATGTTTCTGCTCCAAGTTATTCTTCCTAGTCAGAAGGATTCCCCAGAGCCACCTCGCCACTAAACTCCACAAGATCCCTTGGAAAGGATCCGGAAAGAAGCAGTTAAGGAAGGGGACTGGCAAATAGTCTCGAAACTCCTCATTGCCCCCGTATGTTATGAAAGAAGGGGGCAGAATCCCAGGTATCAGCCATTGGTTTACAGGTAAATCAAGGATCTGTGTAGGATAGGTAAAGACTGTAGGAAGGACTTACCTTGTTTTAATGGCCTAATGAGGGCCATGTTTACAGCATATGTTTTTAGCCCCTATAATTTAAAATATATTCTGACCATGTTGTTGTCGCCTACAGAATACACCCTGTGGGAAGGTGGATGAAAGTGTTTACTAAATCACTTCATAGCAGAATATGCTAATACTGTGGCAAGGGCAGAATTGACAATCAACTATCCAGCTGGAGAAGGACAACACAGCCTAACAGATGATCAAGCAACAGGTATCCCCAGAGATGTATTGGATGATATCAAAGAGATGGCTTTGCAAGCTCTAATCTAGGTATCGGATGGTAGCACCCTCAATTTGGACTAGCTTGGGCGGCTGCAGCTAAAGCTTTAAGACAATTAGAGCATCCTGAGTGCCTGTTAAGTAAGCAAACCAATGCTACCTCCCTCAGATTGAGTGGCCTGCTCTCAGACATAGAGACCATCAGACAGGCCACCTTGCAGAACAGAGATAGAGTTTTTATTCTGGGCACATGGGCATGGCTGTGTAGACTCAGAGGGCATGTGTTGCATGAACGTCTCCAGCCACAACAAGTCCATCCAAATAGCATTAAGGTACTGAAGTAAGAGTTCAAAAAGCTTCAAGTGGAAAACAAAGACTGGTTTAATAAACTCTTCCAATCCAAGGGACTAAAGGGTTGGATGATGACTAGCTGAAACAGGACTATTAATTCTCTTAGTGGTTGTTGTTGCATTGTTAATTGTCCCATGTTTGTTTGGATGCTTTAAGAAAGCCTTGTAAAATTCTTTCAGTTCCACCATTGCTGTAAAACATAAAGGGGGAAGATATCCAACACAGGCTCCTAATGGACTCGTTGGAGAACTGGCGGTCAGGATGGCACAAACATCCCTCAGAGACTCAGTTTGGGAAGGAAAATCCTTAAAAGTACCTAAACGTATTCTTAAATCCATAAACTACCTTAAAAACGTTGAGTATCTCAAGGCATTAATGAGCTCTACTGAGTGTCAGTACAAGGCTCTCCAGGGATTAGTTAAAGCAGATAATTGGGGCCATGATTGCTCAAACCTCTCACAGAGTCTGGATCAAAAGGGAAACACCAAGTACCTTAAAAAAACTGACGTACCCTGAAGTATTAATCAACCCCACTGAGTGTTGTTACTGACAAAGCCTCTCCAGGGACTAATTACAGCAGATAATTGGAGGCCATGATTGCACAAACATCTCAGAGACTCCAAGGCAAAAGCCAAACCCAAAGTTATTTGTAAAACCTGCAGTCCCTGCAGGGAGCATTCAGGAGCCCCCCCAGGGCCATTCCTGACCAAGGCTCCCCAGGGACTCCTTCCAGCAGATCCTTGAGGCCACTGGGATGTGGACTTAGGGGGGATGCTGAGGGCAGGACAAGGGGCTGACAGTGCCCAGCCTGGCTGGGGCTGTGCCAGGAGGCCCCAGGGCCTCAGGACAAGGTGTCTCCTCACAGCCCTTGGTGGCACAGACCCTGCTGCTGTGCCCCAGGGCACCAAGACTTGGCTTCTCTTTGTCCCCACCTGTCATCACTGCCTCCAGTTCTCTGCTCTGCCTGGGGCCTGGGGACACTTTCTCAGTCGTGTCCCTCTCTGGGACCCATTAAAAGTCCAAGAAACTTTGGAGTTGGATTCTGACTGGGAGTTCTGGTGAGGTTTCTTCAGCTCCCTCTCAGGGACTGATGTTCAGGGCCTGAGCACAAAGCCCCAGAGGCTCATGAAAGTCCTGGTGCTGTGTCTGTGCTGCTGAGTTGAGCCTGGCACAGAGGCAGCTCCAGGTAACCAAGAAGAGCTTCAAAAGCACATTTCTCTTGATAAGCAGCTCTTCTGCCAGCCCAGCAGCACTGGGGCACTGCCTGCAGCCACCTTGGGCACAGCACAGAGGCACAGAGAGCTTCAATCAGTCAGAGCTGGGAAGGTGCTGAGAAGTGCCTGGGGCAGAATCAATGCCAGCCCTTGGCACAGGAACCTCTGGCTGCAGGACAATGCAGCTGCAGCTCCCGGAGTGATCTCCTACAGCTGGAACATCCCAGTGCCTACAGATGCTGTGAGTACATCTCTGAGTATTTCTGGTGCAGGGGAGGTAAAATGCTCATGAAGCTCTGACATGCTGAGGGTTTTTGATCAGTCATAGAATATTTCCAAGACAAAGATTTTTTAAAAAAATGTGTAGATTTCCAAAGACTCTGGATTCAGTTTCCTACTATTGTACCATGGCATGGAGGGGGAGATAAATTTTTAAAGCTGATTATTAATTATTTATTATTAATTTTGACAAGTGCCTGAGACATCCAAATCGTACCTTTTAGTGATCAGAAGTAGATCCCTAATGTGCTTTCAGCCACTCTGCCCATGGACAGCAGCAGCATCACCTTTGATGGAGCCATCAGGCTCAGGCTGAGCTGTCCTTTCTCCAAGCTGCAAACTTAACCTGCCCCAGCCAGTGCCCTTCAAACAGGCAGGTTCTGTCAGGCCAAGGAGAGGGCACAGAGATTTGGGGTTTATGAATGCTGGGCATGGAGAGATCAGGCACAGGGAAACACCTGCAGGTAGGAAATCTCCAGGAAGCAGAGAGAAGATTGGGCAATGAGGGAAAACAAAACCCAGCAATGTTGTAGCAGGGAGAGTTTAGAGAGTTCCTCAGGATCCCCTCCAGTGCAGCCCCTCCCTCTGAACAAGCCCCCTCCCTCCTGTCCCCCAGCCAAGCCTCTGCCCTCAGGGGAGCTCCAAGGCGTGCAGCCCCTCCTGTGTTACCATTCCTACTCTCTGGCACTGGGGGTGCAGAGGCTGACAGAGCCTTCTGTCTTAACAGGGTTTCAAAGTGGAAAATAAGAACAGGACTCTGTCCTCCTCCCACATCTGTAGAGCAAGGCTGAATTATAAAAACCCTGTGTGTAGCTGCGCTGAACCTGATGTCCCACTAAGTCAGTATTAGCCAGGGCTTCCCACTTGGAGCTAAAGGAAAAGCTGATAGAAAATTAGAGGGTATCAGAGGGTTACAACAGAAGGGTCTGTCAGAAAAGTCTTTAATTTTGCTGGAAGAATATTGTCCTAAAGTGTCACTGACTTTTCTCCATTAACATCTCCCCAAGGCCTGACACAGCAAATGTCCAACAGCAGCTCCATCAGCAACTTCCTACTGCTGGCATTGGCAGACACACGGCAGCTGCAGCTCCTGCACTTCTGCCTCTTGCTGGGCATCTCCCTGGCTGCCCTCCTGGCCAACGGCCTCATCATCAGCGCCGTAGCCTGCGGCCACCACCTGCACACGCCCATGTTCTTCTTCCTGCTCAACCTGGCCCTCAGTGACCTGGGCTCCATCTGCACCACTGTCCCCAAAGCCATGCACAATTCCCTCTGGGACACCAGGAACATCTCCTGCACTGGATGTGTTGCCCAATCGTTTTCTTTTTTTTTGTTTTCTGCACTGCAACAGAGCTTTTTCTGCTGACCATCATGTGCTACAACTGCTACGTGTCCATCTGCAAACCCCTGCACTACGGGACCCTCCTGGGTAGCAGAGCTTGTGCCCACATGGCAGCAGCTGCCTGGGCCAGTGCCTTTCTCAATGCTGTCATGCACACAGCCAATACATTTTCCCTGCCCCTTTGCCACGGCAATGTCCTGGGCCAGTTCTTCTGTGAAATCCCACAGATCCTCAAACTCTCCTGTTCAAATTCCAACCTCAGGGAACTTGGGCTTATTGTGTTCTCCATATGTTTAGCTTTTGGCTGTTTTGTGTTCATTGTTTTCTCCTATGTGCAGATCTTCAGGGTTGTGCTGAGGATCCCCTCTGAGCAGGGACAACACAAAACCTTTTCCACCTGCTTCCCTCACCTGACTGTGCTCTCCCTGTTTTACAGCACTGTTATGTTTGCCTACCTGAAGCCCCCCTCCATGTCCTCCCCATCTCTGGATCTGTCCCTGTCAGTTCTGTACTCAGTGGTGCCTCCAGCCCTGAACCCCCTCATCTACAGCCTGAGGAACCAGGAGCTCAAGGCTGCAGTCTGGAGATTGGTGACTGGATGATTTCAAAAACATTAAACTGCTGGTAATTTCTGCAAAACACTTGTAATAAAAGTCATCTTTGGTACTTCTTGTTGGTTTGGTTTTGGTGGTATTTTTTCATTTGTGTTAGGTATTCATATTGTCCAAAAAAAAGCAACTCTTTGTTCCATTTCTCATTTTGTTTCTCTCCATCTTCCCTGTGGCCACAGACTGTGTCGATGAGGCGCTGTGCGCTTGGTGGCTTTAAATGACCTAAAGGATCTTCCAGCAGAGTTTTCTGCAGAGATGCCCTTTTGTTGCCTTCTCAGGAGCTGCAGCAGCAATGTCTGTGTGCAGAGCTGGGGGCAGATCAGTGCTGGCCCAGCAGCTGTGCCCAGCAGCAGCAGCACTTGGTGTTGCCAGTGCTGCTGCCGTGGCCCTGCCCCGCTGCCCTGGTGGCCCTGGTGTTGCTGCAGGGCCTGAGTGCTCTCGGGGCCGGGCACAGCCCTGGGGGTGGCAGTGCCGGGGCTGCAGCAGGGACAGGCCATGGGCACTGCTGGGGCAGTGCTGACGCCTCAGCCCAGGCCCTGGGGGCTCCAGGCTCCTTGCCCAGGCTCTCTCAAGAACACACCCAGGCCAATGCTCAGCACAGAAAAGCCCCGTGAGCAGCCCCAGGCTGGCCGTGGGCAGGCTGGGGGCAAACAGCATGGCTGGGGCTCTGCAAGGGCCCTGGGGCAGACGGGAAGGAGCAGCAGAGCAGGGGCTGATCCATCCCCAGTGCACTGCACAGCCCAGGCCGGTGTCCCAGAGCATCCTCATGGAGCTGCCAACAACATCCCCCCTCTGCAGCCCTGGCCTCTCCCCCAGCTCACACAGGTGCCCCATCCTTGCAGGCACAGACACGGCAGCACTGGCTCAGGAGCCCGTTTGCATTGGAAAGAGCAGGGGGAGCACCCCCATGCTGTTGGTATGGGGACATGAACCTGAGGGAGCACAAATGCCATCAGCCCCTGGGGCCAGCAAGGGCCGGGGGACACCAGGGAAACCACTCAGCTTTGTGCTGGCCTCTGCAGTCAGCCAGAAAGTTTGTTCCCATGAGCTGGGAGTTTCCTGTCCCGCTGCAGGCTCTGTTGCTCAGAGCCAGGGCTGCCTGGCAGCCACCCCCAAACTGCCCTGAGCATTTCTTTTGCTTCACCATTGCTTTCTTTACTCTTCAGCTACAAATTTCTTCCTTTTGCTCACCACAGAGGGCTTAGAACTGGACATAGCACTCCTGTGGACGCAAGACTCTGTGTGGGCAGGCAGAGGCAGGCAGGAGGCAGAGCTGTCAGCAAAGGAAGGGCCCAGCCAAGTGGGGCAGCCGGGGGATGCCGACAACCTGCAGGGACAGAGGCGTGGGGCAGGGACACCGTGGGACAGCCTGGGCTGCACAGGGCACAGGGATGGGCAGCAGCTGCAAGACAGCCCTGCCAGAGCCAGCTTGGGCAGCACTTTGGCCATGGCTGCTGGGCCTGGGCCTGAGGCCACGAGGGGACAAGTGACCCTTGCAGGGCTGGGGCCTCATTGCCTCCTTGTCCCTGCTCAGCAGCCTGGCAGGGGCCGCCCCATGCTCCTGCTCTTGCCATTGCACATCCCCACATGCCAGTGCCCATCCCGGGATGAGCCCTGAGCAAGGAGGGAGGGACAGGATCTGCCTGGCCAGGGGCTGGGGCTCAGGCCTTGGCCCTTTGCATTCTTGAAACACATCCAGGTTTGCTCAGCCCCAGAGACAAAATTCTTTTGCTTGTCCCCACATGTCATCACTGCCTATAGTGTTCTGCTCTCCCAGGAACCTGGAGACACTTTGTCAGTCTTGTGCATCAGAGAGATCTCTTCAAAGTAGAAGAAATTTCAGTGTTTCAATGTAACTTTGAGTTCCTGAGGAATTTTTTGAGCCCTCTCTGAGAGACTGAGTCTGATGAAAAGAGCACCAAACCCTGAGAGGGCACCTGTGTGGCTGTGTCATAGAGGCACAGAGCAGCATTGATGTCTTGATGTCAGAAAGGAGCTGTGTAACAGCACAATGTGGGTTCTGTGAGGTCACAGATTCGGCTATGACATCACAGAGTTTTTTTTGTGTGAGGTCACTGAGCAGCTACAGCATCATAGAGGGGATTCTGTGACAACACTGAGTAGGCTGTGATGGCATGGCATGGTTGTATGACATCATAGAGCCAGCTGTGACGTCAAAGCGTATGCTGTGACATCACAGAGTGTCAATGTGACATCACATAGAGGGCTTTGTGACCTCATTCAGGGATTGTGACACCACAGAATGAGCTGTGACATCATAGAGCAGGGTATGTGGTCATAGAGCAGATTCTGCCATCATAGAGGATGGCTCTGTGACATCACTGTTGGTTGTGACATCAGTGGGGGCCTGTGAAACATCATAGAGCAGGCTTTGACATCAAAGAACAAGATAATGACATCACAGAACAGACAGTGGTATCACATGGTGATTTTGTGACATCAGAGTCTTTTGTGACATTACAGAGCGGCTATATGATATCACATGGTGACATCACAGGGATGCTCTATGATATCATAGGGGGCTGTGTTATATCACATGAAGGGTTTGTGGCATCACAAGGACTTTGTAAGGTCACTGGGGAGGTCACTCTGCCCCAGCCCCCCTCACAACTCCCCCAGAGCAGTCCAACCCTGCTCATGCACAGTGGGGTCCCCTGTCCCCCTGGGTCCCCCCAGCCCCACGGGCTCCCCCAGAGGATGTTCCACGAGATCGACCCCAGAGCCTGACACGGGGACGGGGGCCCGGGGCCCTGGGGGTGGCACAGGGGGACAGGGACCCCCCGGCAGCGTCCCCGTGTCCTCCAGGGCCAGAGCCTGGGCCAGGGCTCCTTCATCCTGTTACAAATGAAGCCTTGAGAGCACCGGAAAAATCCCTGGCAAGGGAGCAGCAAAAAACAGATTTAATATTAAGGGACAGCAGCACAAAGTTCCTTGGCAAGAGTTGCTCTGCTCCTGACTGGACACTTCAGGCGCACTAAGGAAAAAAAGCAACAACAAAAGCAAACCAAATCCAGGCAATCAAATCCGAAATGGACTGAGAACTGTCCCTGTGTGTGTGTGTGACACAAGGACAGTGAGGGCAAGGATAAAAGGAATATGGCCAAAGAGCTAAACAGTGTTCAAACTTAACAGGACTTGACTTATATCTTGACCGTAACTGATACCTTCAACTTCATAATTTAGCAAAAGAACAATACTTAAAAGTATTTAACCTAACTTATATCCTATGATTTAATGATTTAACAGTGGAATATCACATAACAATAGCCATCTTACCTTATAACTTATATTAAACCTAATGACTTAGCAAAAAAACAATTCTTAGAAACATTTCAGTTAGCTTAGACTTCGTGACTTAAACTTCACTTACAGGCCTGACTGACTCAGCTGTCCAAGGCACTCAAGCCCCTCAGAGAGCAGCATTTCTGCCACATTTCCCAAGCACAGGCACTCCTGTGTGCACACAGACACAAAGTGTCGGTGTAGGGCACCTGTGAGAAATTCCCTTGAGGGCAGGTGTTGCGGTGTGTTGCAATGTCCTGTTTTAAACTTCCGGGTCCCTTCCCAGGTGTGCCTATGCCTCTCTCCCTGCCCCCTCGCCCCCTTGCTGAGTGAGCCCTGTCAATCAGGTTTAAGATTCCAGCAAGGCGTCGTGTGGTTAGTCAGATTCAAAAGATGCCCCTATGCCCAGAGGTCATTGGCCTGTCTAAGTGTCATCCTCCCTTGAGACCCTGCCCCTCTCACCTGGTTGGTAACTCACCTGTCCCCTCCCCTTCCCCTGTCCCCAAGCTTATAAGGTTAATGAGACCATGCGGCCGGTATTCTGTTAGCAGCAGTTGCCCTGGTGCAGACATCTCTGTAACCATGGAATAAACATCTGGCAACCCTCCAGCAGAATCCACTCCTATTTTCTCTTCACCATCGCCAGAAGCTCTCTCTCCTGAGGTAAACGGAGTCCTGACAAGCCTGGATTTGCGCCTGTGCCCCGCTGCACTCTCCAGCAGCCAAGGTATCTCTGGGGTAAAACACCACAGTGCTGCCTTTGGCCCAGCAGCGAGGGTCAGAACTGGCCCAGGCACCATCTAACTGGTTATATTGGGATCATATTCCAATGTATATTGGCGCCCCTGGGCGGGCAAAGCGACTTCGCAGCCTGAGAACGGACTCGCAGTACCTCAGAGAAGTTTCTGCCAGCCGTGCATCCAGCTGGAAGGGCTTTGGTTGCATCGCCCTCAGCTAGAGACTTTGGGAATATTCCCAGAAGAAGTTTCGTGGACTGTTCGGCGCCTCTGGAAAGCCCAGCTTCATTGTGGTGAGTAGATTTTCCAGAGGAAGAAAAGGGTAGCCTCTCTTGCACCCAGAGAGAGGTCCTTTTCCAGTGGAGACCTGCCTGCCTAGACCCAGCCTACAGCTTCCATTTCACGTGAACATCTCTGCTTTCGGTAGAGCAGAAGCTCAAAAACAGACTCTGCTGCGAGTTCTGTTCCTTTTTGCCTTTGCATTTTTGGCTGCGCCGCCCCACAGACGGGAATTCATAGCGTTCTAGCTTTAGCTTTCTGCTGCGTGTTTCACTGTCTTTTAGAATTCACGCCGGAGCGGGATCGCTCTCTGCCCTTCCCCCCCGGCACGGCAGCGTGCTCGGACACGTGTTAGGAGACTGTCTTTCTTTCTCTGAGCGGGGGAGGGGGGGGGGGCTCTCTTTCCACGTGACCGGGGAAGGGGGGGGCTCTTGGCTCTCTGCTCCGTGGAGGACTCTCTCTCTTTCTCTGTGTGGGGGAGGGGGGGGGGCTCTCTTTCCATTTGCCGGGGGGATCTGCGGGGTCGGGAGTGTTCTCTTCACACGCGGCGCAGGGGCCCCGGTTTTGGCTGCCACGTGGAGTGGCTGCTCTCTCTGCTCCACGGGGGGGCTGCATTCCACCGCGGGGGAGTCTTTGTTTCTGCCTCGGTTCGGCAGGGCGTGCCCTGCTGTTGCTGCCCGGGAATTTTAAAAGCAGTATATACAGCTGCATTGTGAAGCTTTTGTCTGCTCGTTATCGCTTTCTATCTGTGGGTTTTTTTTAGAAATTGGTAGCTGATTTTAGCTTTGTTTTTAGTCAGGCAGGATTAAGTTCTTTGCTTTTTACATCTAACATGGGTTCCAAACTTAGCATGGTACAAAGGGGAGTGTATTATAATATTGTTAGCATTTTAGTCAAGGGTAATGTGAAATTCTCTAAAGGAAAATTGAAACAGTTTATAAGATGGCTTTTTCTGCAGTTCCCAAACATTTCCCCTGAAGAAACCCACAATATTCAATTCTGGGATAAAGTTGGGAATGAATTGATAACCTTAGGACAATCTGGCAAATCACCCTCAGCTAAATTTGTGTTCTGGATTTTACAAATTCGAACAGCATTGCTCAAACAAAAGGAAATGGAGAAAAAGCCAAATGTAAAGCCATGTACCTCTGCTCTCCCGGTTTCTCCCAGCTCTAAAACCACTAAACCTCTTTCCCCAAAACTTGGTATTTTAAAGAGTGCAAACTCATTGGGAAGTCGGCTCCCAGAGTCTGGAAGAATACCTGAGTCGTCTTGTTCACAAAGCCCTGGCCAGGCTGCGTGGCTTTCCCAACCCCCTGTATCCCCTCCTCTAAAACCCAGAGCACGTGTTAGCTTTCCGGAGAGCAGTGATGTCCAAAATGGCCCCCAGTCCCTAGGGGGTCCGCAAAATGGTGGATGCCATGTGGCATCTTCCCAAACCTGGTCTTCTTCTTCCCAAAATCCTCTTAAGCATTCCAAATTTCCATCCCCATCACCCTCTCCTCCTGTTCCTCGTGACACCTTCCCCCCTCCCCCTGCCTTTCCTGCAGTACCCTCGGCTCCGCCTCTCTACTCCTCCCAGGGGGCGTCTGCTGACGTGATGTCACCAGGCGTCCCGGCCCCCTGCCAGCCCCTTGACCCGCCCCTTGTTCCCATGGCGTCCCCCCCCTTGCCGGCTCCCTGTCCCCGCCCCCTCCCCGGGTTCCCACGGTGGGGACACACCCACTGCCTGTCCCCAAACTTGTAGCTGTGATCCCAGTGCTTCTGATTCCAGGGATACAGAGCAGGGGACAGCAGACCTAATGCATAGTCCCATGTTGTCACTAGCTCCTGTTACCTTTCAGCCTGCAGCTCAGGGAGGAGCAGCCCCAACTGCTAATTGGAGTTCTTTTGGACGACAATTGATTAAAGAGATCTGTAAATCTCATAAAGAATATGGTCCACACAGTCCATATTTCCGTGGCCTTTTAAATTCTGAATTAAGTAGGACTGTTGTAATTCCACATGATTTAAAACAGCTTTTTTCATGTCTCATGACATCCACGAATTCAAATTATGGGAATCAGCATTGAAACAACTGCTAAAAGATGCTCTCCCAAGCTTACAGGCTGATCCAAACACAGCAAAAGACAACAGTGGTAACCCCATCACCATGGAGCACCTCTGTGGTGAAGGCCAGTGGTCTTCTCCCTCAGTCCAAGCTGCTGCAATTCCTGCAGAAACACTTGAGAAAGTAAAAGAAGCAGCTGAAAAAGCATTCTTTTCCCTCCAACCTGAGGGGCCTTTTGAGCCCTACAGTAAAATCAAACAACTACCATCAGAACCTTTTTTGAAATTTGTAGAAAGGCTAACTAGAGCCATTGAAATACAGGTTAAAAAGGAAAATGCTAGGGAAGCAATTTTAGAAGAAATGGCATTTACAAATGCAAATGAACAGTGTCAAGCGGCAATCCTGAGCCTTCCTATGGAACCTTCCCCTACATTAAAAGATATGCTTCTAGTCTGTAACAGGAAAGTGCCTCTGATGACTGTGGCTGAAGACACCAGACCAAGGCTGCTGCCAAGACCACCTCAGCGTGTCGCTGTTGCCAGCCCTGCGCCTTTTCCCTCAGCACAGCAGTACCCTGGGCAGCAGCGGAGACCAGCAATGGTTGAGCCCACTAAACCATGCCTGCTTTGTAATAACCAAGGACACTGGAGTAACCAGTGCCCCCTGAAAAGGGAATTTGATGAATTTAGAAATGGCAGGGGAGGAGAACTACAAGCCCTCCCTGGGGGTCAACAACAAAAAAACGAAGAAAAAAGCGCCAGCCTGCCAGGTGTGCAGACATAAAAGGAGCAGGCCAAGAGAATAAGGGTAGCAAAACAAATCAAGCGCGCGATAACATTAACATTTGTATAAGTGAAGCAGGTGCTTCAAAGACCAAGTCTGCTAGTCCACTGTTGAAAGTGAAACAAAATAACCTTTGTTATGACTTAAGTGATTCTGTATTAACCGCATCTTCTGTCAATGAGCCTTACAGGTTGCAGCTGACTGAGTCACTCCACCTGAAGGACACTGAGGGGCATTTTGTCTCTGTAAATCCTGAACAGAAGGGTACTTGGAACCGAATTCGTTGTAAGTACATCGTCATTGGGGACAAAAACACACCACAAGAGATCGAAATTGCTCCGGGAATGACAACATCAGATCCCAAGCAATTTGTTCTTGGCTAGCACTGTTTCTACCCACCCCTGTTTCTTCCCAAGGGACAAATTGTTGCTCAAGCTATCCCTGTGCCATCTTTACCTGAAAATATCGAAAAACAAGGGCCCACAGGCGCCAGGGTCCAAGTTATTGGGACAGATAAACCCAAATTGTGGTGCAATGTCAGTGGGGGTGGGGAGTCTAAATGCATTGAGATGCTTGTAGACACAGGTGCAGACTGCACAGTGATTCCAGTACAAGACTGGCCAGCACATTGGCCTTTACAAAATGTTGCTGGTCACCTTCGAGGTGTAGGAGGTCTGCAATTGGCAAAACAATCCAAAAGCATTATTCAATTCGAGGGTCCAAACGGACAATTGGCAAATATCCGTCCATTTGTGTTAGATTATTCAGAACCTTTGTTAGGGAGAGATTTAATGGCCCAGTGGGGTGTCACAATTGATATTCCAGACTCTCCACAGCATTTTTGTGCAGCAGTCATGGAACAACAGCTCCCCACTCAAAAACTGAAGTGGAAAACAGACGAACCAGTTGATGTGAAACAGTGGCCACTCAGTAAACAAAAAATAAAGGTGCTTGAAGAACTAGTACAAGAGCAACTAAGAAAGGGCCACATTGTGGAGACCATGTCCCCATGGAACTCTCCAGTGTTTGTCATCCAAAAAGCTGACAAAAAGAGGTGGCGACTCCTCTGTGACCTCCGACAAATTAATAATATAATTGAAGATATGGGTTCTCCCCAGCCTGGTATGCCATCCCCAACAATGCTTCCCCAAGATTGGAAATTAGCTGTTATTGATATTAAAGATTGTTTTTTCCAAATCCCATTGCACCCTGACGATGCACCGCGTTTGGCATTCTCTGTCCCTTCTATCAATTCAGAAGCTCCTATGAAAAGGTACCATTGGACTGTTCTTCCTCAGGGATTAAAGGTATCTCCAGCTATCTGCCAGTGGTATGTCTCTTCCCTGCTATCCCCAGTGCGTGCAGCCACAGAGAAGGCCATCATCTATCATTATATGGATGATATCCTTGTGTGTGCCCCCAATGATGATTTACTAACACATGCGCTTGACCTAACGATCGATGCATTGATTGTTGCAGGGTTGGAGCTCCAGGAAAAGAAAATTCAAAAGATGCCACCTTGGAAGTATTTGGGCTTAGAAATTGGAAATAGGACCATTGTTCCTCAAAAACTAGAAATCAATCCAAGGATCAAGACCCTTGCGGATTTCCACAAGTTGTGTGGGTCTTTGAATTGGGTAAGACCGTGGCTCAGTCTGACTAACGAAGACCTTGCCCCTCTCTTCAATTTATTGAAAGGGGGAGAAGACCCAGGTGCTCCTAGGTCTATTACCCCAGAGGCACGGAAAGCTCTAGAAAAGGTTCAGATTGCAATGTCCACAAGACAGGCCCACCGATGCCGGCCTGACCTGCCATTCAAATTTATCATCCTAGGTAAGTTGCCACACCTCCATGGAATTATTTTCCAGTGGGAGGAAAAACAAACACCGAAGGCAAAGGACACACCAAAAAAGGACCGGGACCACAGGGACTCTCTCTTGATCATAGAATGGGTTTTCCTCAGTCACAAAAGGTCCAAGAGACTGACAAAGCCTCAGGAACTGGTAGCAGAACTGATCCGGAAAGCAAGGACCCGGATCAGGGAGTTAGCAGGATGTGATTTTAAGTGCATTCACATCCCAGTTGAGTTAAAATCAGGTCAAAATACTATGAAAATACTGGAACAATTGTTTCAAGAAAATGAAGTGTTGCAGTTTGCTCTGGATTCCTACTCAGGACAATTTTCGGTAGCACGGCCCCCTTGCAAATTGTTTGAACAAGATGTTCAATTTACTTTAAAATTAAGAACTGCTCTAAGTAGGAGACCTTTAAAAAGGGCTCTAACTGTCTTTACAGATGCGTCCGGGAGGTCACACAAGTCCGTTATGACTTGGAAGGATCCTCAAACCCAG
This sequence comes from Zonotrichia leucophrys gambelii, assembly GCF_028769735.1. Taxonomy (NCBI): domain Eukaryota; kingdom Metazoa; phylum Chordata; class Aves; order Passeriformes; family Passerellidae; genus Zonotrichia; species Zonotrichia leucophrys. The sequence continues at coordinate 18,969 of NW_026992433.1, read as the reverse complement.
CAGTGGGAGACGGACATTGCTGAGGTGGAAGGTTCACCTCAGGTTGCTGAATTGGCTGCGGTTGTTAGGGCTTTTGAAAGGTTCTCAGAACCATTTAATCTGATTACAGACACTGTGTACGTGGCAGGAGTAGTATCCAGAGCAGATCAAGCAATACTGCAAGATGTATCTAACATCGCACTTTTTGAATTGCTTTCAAAACTGGTAAAGTTAGTCACTCACCGAGAGCAACCATTTTATGTGATGCATGTCAGGTCACACACTGACTTGCCAGGGTTTATCGCTGAAGGCAACAGAAGGGCAGATGCTCTTGCTGCACCTGCAGTGGTGGCCACTCTCCCAAATGTTTTTGAACAGGCAAAAATCAGCCACCAGCTTTTCCACCAAAATGCACCTGGCCTGGTTCGCCAGTTTAACATCACTCGAGAACAGGCCAAAGCGATTGTGGCCACGTGCCCAAATTGCCAACAACATGCACTCCCTACAGTGAGTACGGGAGCAAACCCAAGGGGACTGAACAGTTGTGAACTGTGGCAAACAGATGTAACACACATACAGGCTTTTGGATGGCAGAAATATGTTCATGTTAGTGTAGATACCTTTTCTGGAGCGGTCCATGCTTCTGCCCACACACGAGAATCATCTATTGATGCTATTAAGCACCTCTTACAGTCTTTTTCTTTCATGGGCATCCCCAAGGAGCTGAAAACTGATAATGGGCCTGCTTATAAATCCAAGGAATTTGAGAGCTTCCTGCAGCAATGGGGAGTAGAGCATAAAATGGCATCCCCTACTCCCCTACCGGTCAAGCCATTGTAGAAAGAACTCACCGTGATATTAAAAGGATCCTGGACCAGCAAAAACAGGTTCTGAAGGTAGAACCTCCCCACATCCGGTTATCCAGGGCACTATTCACAATCAATTTTCTGAATTGTTCTTTTGACAGCCTGAACCCACCCATCCTACGCCACTTTGGGGGGAGCAGTCACAGGTTGATGAAAGAAAAGCCTCCGGTTTTAGTAAAGGACCCTGAGACTTGGAAAATGGTGGGACCTTACAAATTGGTTACGTGGGGACGTGGATAAGCCTGTGTGTCCACCCCCTCTGGTTTAAGGTGGGTTCCTTCCAAATGGGTAAAGCCCTATGTTCCCAAAGTCTCAGAGAAATCTGCAGAAGCACCCCAGGTGGCTCACGCTGCCTGGAGAAGAAAACGCCGCACGCGTTCTCTGGAGGAAATTCCATTTAAGCCTCCTATCTGGAATAGTTTGTAATATATGTCTGTCTCAAGTTCCTTGTACCAGTTTAGATCCCACTGTTCGTGTGTAGCCTCGAGACGCCATGAGACCGAGCCTGCTTCTCGTCCTACTCGTGATCATCCCACCTGCGATCTCCTACATAGTACCGCAGCCCAAACGACATACGGACTACCTTGACAAAGGCTCTCAGACATCAACAGAGAAACTGACAACGGGCTGAATGGACTGTTCAAAGGCTGGGGACTCTCGGGCTGGTTGGGATCTATCCTGAAAACTGTGTTTTTAGTGCTGTTTATTTTAGTTATAGTTAATGTAGTTTTTAGCATTGTTTTTGGAGTAATCAGACGCATGGTTCTCAAGTTAATCTCAAGCTCATCTCCCCCTCCTGAGGTCTACCATTTGGAAGCCCTCAGTGCTCCACTGGATGACCTGGAGGCCTCAGTGGAAAACACTGACCCTCCTGTAGAAGAAGAACCGATTTACCAACCATGGTTTGGCAATCATTCTGCACCATAAACACAGTCCTCTTCCTTTTAAACAAAACTAGGGGGAGATGTTGCGGTGTGTTGCAATGTCCTGTTTTAAACTTCCGGGTCCCTTCCCAGGTGTGCCTATGCCTCTCTCCCTGCCCCCTTGCCCCCTTCTGAGTGAGCCCTGTCAATCAGGTTTAAGATTCCAGCAAGGCGTCGTGTGGTTAGTCAGATTCAAAAGATGCCCCTATGCCCAGAGGTCATTGGCCTGTCTAAGTGTCATCCTCCCTTGAGACCCTGCCCCTCTCACCTGGTTGGTAACTCACCTGTCCCCTCCCCTTCCCCTGTCCCCAAGCTTATAAGGTTAATGAGACCATGCGGCCGGTATTCTGTTAGCAGCAGTTGCCCCGGTTCAGACCTCTGTAACCATGGAATAAACATCTGGCAACCCTCCAGCAGAATCCACTCCTATTTTCTCTTCACCATCGCCAGAAGCTCTCTCTCCTGAGGTAAACGGAGTCCTGACAAGCCTGGACTTGCGCCTGTGCCCCGCTGCACTCTCCAGCAGCCAAGGTATCTCTGGGGTAAAACACCACAGTGCTGCCTTTGGCCCAGCAGCGAGGGTCAGAACTGGCCCAGGCACCATCTAACTGGTTATATTGGGATAATATTCTTATAGGCAGGAAATGCTCCCTGTGGATCCTTTGACATCTCCCCAGCAAAGGGCAAAGGGCAGAGCCTGGAGAAGTGGGGGGATCAGCCCAGGGTCCATCGTTGTTCAGGATCCCCGAGTGCAGCAAACGGGAGAGTTCCTGGCTGGGAGAGGCCCCACTCAGAGGGAGTCGCTGGCCCAGGAGAGCTCCAAGGGCTCCTTTTGGAGCGCTGTTTGCAGGGCCCCAAGAGAGGGGCTTCAGTCCCAGCAATGGTTCATCCTGGCCGCACTTGGCATCAGCAGCTTTCTTTGGCAGTGTGAGAACAGGGATGTTGTGCCACTGAGGGGACAAAAACTATTCCCAGGGCTGCTCCTACAGAAAGCAGGAGCTGGTTGGGCAGCAGCAGTGCCTGGAGCAGACAGTGTTTGTGATGAGCTGCAGAGGAGCTGAGCCCAGGGGCTGTTGGCCAAGGCCGAGGCCCAAGGAGCATTTCCCAGCTGGCAGGGCGGCCTGAGAAGGGGAGGGGGGAATGCAGCAGCACAGGGCCCATGGAACCAAGGGACCATTGTGACACTGTGGGGCCCTGTGAGACGAAGGGACCATTCTGACTCTGCGGGGTCCTGTGAGATCAAAGGACCATAGTGACACTGTGGGGCCCTGTGAGACCAAGGGACCCGTGTGACACTGTGGGGCCCTGTGAGACCAAGAGACCACTGTGACACTCTGGGGCCTTCTGGAACTGTAGAGACCATTATGACACTTTGAGATGTCATGGAACCATGGGGCCATTGTGACACTGTGCGACTCAAAGGAGCCAAAGGTCCCTTGTGACATTGCAAGGCCTCATGGAACTGTGGAGAGATCATAAGGACACTTCACAGCCTCGTGGAACCACGGGGCCCTTGTGACACTGAGGGGACTCATGGAATCATGGAGACCATTGTGACACTATGAAGCGTCAGGGAATAAGCAAAGCATTGTGACACTGTGGAGCCAAAGGAGGCCATTGTGACTCTGCAGAACTTCATGGATCCGAGGGGCCATGGTGACATTGTGGAGCCCCATTGAACCAAGGGTTCATTGTGACAATGCAGGGCTGCATGGAACCAAAGGTCCAGAGTGACACAGAGGGGCCTTCTGTCATCAATGTGGCACTGTTGAGCCAAAGGAGACCATTGTGACACTGCAAAACCCCAGGGTCCAAAGATCCGTTGTGACATTGCAGGCCTTATGTAACAGAGGAGTCACATGTCACTGTGGGGCCTGTGGAACCACGGAGACCATTGTGACACAGCAAGGCCCTATGGAATTATTGGGTCAATTGTGACACTGCCAGGCCTCATGGAATCATTGGGACCATTGTGAAACTGTGGGTCCTTATAGAACCAAGGGGCCATTGTGACACTGTGGGATCCATTGAACCAAGGGTCCATTGTGACATTGCAGTTCTTCTTGTAATCAAGGGGCCATTTTGACACTGCTGGATCCCATGGAAACAAGGGAACACAGAACAGGTGTGGCTGGTTTGGCCTCCCAAGGCCCACCTGACTGATCCAGCTGACCTTGGCATGTTGAGGGCCTCTTCTCATCTGCAATCGAAACACTGGGGCTCTGTGCTTTCCTTCCTATGGAAAAGATCTGTCCTTGTTGTCCAGGAATCCGTGGCCAGAATTGGATTTCACCTCCAAATTTCCTTCTAACCAGGGATTGTTCCCATAGGAATATTGCCAGGACAAGTCTGGCTGGCAACGGTTTCACAATGGTCACTTCCCATCAGTCTCCAAAACACTGGGGAAGGCTCCATACATTCCTTCCTATGGGAAAGAACTGTCCTGCTTCTCCAAGCACTCATGGCCAAGACTGGGCTTCCACCTCCAAATTCCCTATGTCCAAAGAATGCTCCCAGAAAAAATCTGCCCTTACTGACAAGTCTGGCTGGTGTTGACCTAGTGAGGCTCTTGCCTGCCTTCCAAACACTGTGGCTCTGCTATGGAAAAGAACTGTCCTTCTCACCCAGGTGCCCATGGCGAGAATTGGGATTTCCACTTCCAACATTGTCTATTGAGAAAGACTGGAAGAGATTTTTGGCTGAAAACATTTAGTGTGAGGGGGAGGAAGGGGCAGGTCCAGCCTTGCCCTACCCTGTAACCCCAGCCCTGCCCTGCCCCGGAACCCCAATCCCCCCGAGCCTCTATCCCAGCCCAGCAGTGGCTGTCAGTCCCTGGCACAGCACAGGCAATGCTCCACAGCCACCTCTGCAGCCCCCAGCCCAGCTCCTGAGGGACCAAATGAGCCCTAGTCCCACCTGGGGGAAGGGCTCAGGGAGACCAAGGGAATTTAAGGCTGACTGCAGGGCAAGCACACATCTTGACCCTACATCCTCTTGGAATTTCCGTCTGAAAAGTGCTGGAATCCAGGAGTTGGTAGCTCTGTGTGCTTCTCTAAATCTTTTATGTTTGTCTCTCTTTCTGTGTCTTCTTCTTCTGTTTCTGTGCTCCTGCAAATTTTGATTAACATTAAATTGAACAGGCTTAGAGTTTGTGAAGTTGAATGGGCCAAGTCAATGCCTTGAGAAGTGTTTTTTGTTGACTGAATATCTGTCATAGTCTGACATGAGAAGAATTTTTAAAAGTAGTACAAAACTTTTTGTGTAACTGACAATCTGTTAAACCACTGAGATACTGAACATGTCTCTGTGAAACACAAATGTTAAAGACAAAAATACCCAGGAACCTCCTCTTTCTTTTCCAGTCAGCAAAGAAGAAGTGGGCCCTGGCCCCGGCGCCCATCTCAACCAAACCAAACCAAACCAAACCAAACCAAACCAAACCAAACCAAACCAAACCAAGCAACACTGCCGTGGGCTGAGCCCCTTCTCCCATCCCCAGGCTGCCCCCTCCCCATCGGCCCCATTCTAACCCAACCAAACCCCAACAACTACCAAACAGGAAAACAAAAGAGGCTACAAAATCCCAACCAAAAAAAAAGCCAGCCACTGCCATTAAAATGTTACCATCAAGTCCCTCCCCCCCCAACACAATTAAAACTGAAAACTCCTACAAAATTCAACCCATACAAAATAAGCCTACCACTAAAATTAAACACATAAAAACCAAAAAAACAACCATAAAACTAATCCTAACACAACCCAACCACAACTTCCACTACAAGTTACTAGCGGGTCAGGTGTTACTCCTTTCAATACTTCAATTGTCCCTCAAGTAAGGGAAAAAAACAAAATTCAGAACATTAAAAAAAAAAGATAAAATCATTCAAGTCAATAAAGAATAAATTAAATCCAAAATAAAACAGAAAAAAATAATTTAAACCTAAAAGTAAAATCCTCTTATAAACTATTAAGAAAAAACTTTTTCTTTATTACACATAAAACTATAAAAAATTTAAATATTCAAAATAATATCAAACAAAAAACTGTATATTAAAAAACAAATGTTAAAATAAATGTAATTTCATAAAAAGTTTAAGCAGAAGGAAAATAGCAATCCAGTACCCCCAAGAGAAGATCTCTATTCCCAGAGATAAAAATAATTTTAAAAATAATTAATAAAAACATTTACCTTTAAATAACTAATCTTTAAAAAAAAAACCCATAGGTCTACATGGCCCATCAACAAACTATAATAAAGCTTGAAGCAATAAAAAAAATATATTCATAATAACAAATTTCCCCAGACAGCTGTTTTGCAAGACAAAATTAAGAACCACAAAAAACCTAATTTTGGCCCTTATAAACAATCTTCATAACCTTAATAAAAAAAATTTTTCTTCCTAAGTAAACTAAAAAACTATTCTAGAAAAAATAAACTAATTAGAAATTTTAAGTTTACTTTGTTTCCGATGTCAGTAAAATGAAAAAATTGTAAAGAAAAAAAAAATGTTCGGAAGAGTTTGTTTTAAGTCTTAATACCTTTTTTCCTTAGGCTGCTTTTAATGAAATTTTCTTTATACCCTTTTAAAATTTTAAGCCTACTTTACGTATCTTATACTCCTATTTCATGTGGAGAGTTTTGTCAAAGAGTGGCTTGAGGAGAGGGGACACAGCTGAATCAATTTGGTGAATATTGGAATATGTATCCCAATATAACCAGTTAGATGGTGCCTAGGCCAGTTCTGACCTTCGCTGCTTGGCCAGAGGCAGCACTGTGGTGTTTAACCCCAGAGGTACCTTGGCTGGCGGCAAAGTGCAGCGGGGCACAAGACAGGACTCCGTTCTCCTCAGGAGAGAGCTTCTGGCGATGGTGAAGAAAAGAAGGGAGCGGATTCTGCTAGAAGGTAGCCAGATGTTTATTCCATGAGTACAGATACGTCTGCACTGGGCCACTGCTGGTAACAGAATAAAAGCCGCGTGGTCTCATTCACATTTTAAGCTCAGGACAGGGGAAGGGGAGGGGACAGGTGAGTCACCAACCAGGTGAAGGGGCAGGGTCTCAAGGTACTAGGGACACCTATCACACGACGCCTTGCTGGTACGTTAGCCTGATTGACAGGGCACACTCAGCGAGGGGCGAGGGGGAAGGGAGAAGGTAAAACAGGATATTGCAACACACCACAACATCTCCCCCTAGTTTTGTTTAAAAAGAAGAGGGCTGTGTTTATGGTGCAGAATGATTCTACTGAGGCTTCCAGGTCATCCACTGGAGCACTGAGGGCTTCTAAATGGTAGACTTCAGGAGGGGGAGATGAGTTTGAGATTAACTTGAGAACCATGCATCTGATTACTCCAAAAACAATGCTAAAAACTACAATAACTACAACTAAAATAAACAGCACTAAAATTACAGTTTTCAGAATAGATCCCAACCAGCCCGAGAGTCCCCAGCCATTGAAAAGTCCATTCAGCTCGTTGTCAGTTTCTCTGTTGATGTCTGAGAGCCTTTGTCAAGGTAGTCCATACGTGGTTTGGGCTGCGGTACTATGTAGGAGATCGCAGGTGGGACGATCACGAGTAGGACGAGAAGCAGGCTCGGTCTCATGACGTCTCGAGGCTACACACGAACAGTGGGATCTAAACTGGTACAAAAACTTGAGACAAACATATATTACAAACTATTCCAGATAGGAGGCTTAAATGGAATTTCTTCTAGAGAACGTGCGCGGCGTTTTCTTCTCCAGGCAGCGTGAGCAACCTGGGGTGCTTCTGCAGATTTCTCTGAGACTTTGGGAACATAGGGCTTTACCCATTTGGAAGGAACCCACCTTAAACCAGAGGGGGTGGACACACAGGCGTATCCACGTCCCCAAGTAACCAATTTGTAAGGTCCCACCATTTTCCAAGTCTCAGGGTCCTTTACTAAAACTGGAGGTTTTTCTTTCATCAACCTGTGACTGTTCCCCCTAAAGTGGCGTAGGATGGGAGGGTTCAGGCTGTCAAAAGAACAATTCAGAAAATTTATTGTGAATAGTGCCCTGGATAACCGGATGTGGGGAGGTTCTACCTTCAGAACCTGTTGTTGCTGGTCCAGGACCCTTTTAATATCACGGTGAGTTCTTTCTACAATGGCTTGACCTGTAGGGGAGTAGGGGATGCCAGTTTTGTGCTCTACTCCCCATTGCTGCAGGAAGCTCCCGAATTCCTTGGATCTATAAGCAGGCCCATTATCAGTTTTCAGCTCCTTGGGGATGCCCATGAAAGAAAAAGCCTGTAAGAGGTGCTTAATAGCATCAATAGATGATTCTCCTGTGTGGGCAGAAGCATAGACCGCTCCAGAAAAGGTATCTACGCTAACATGAACATATTTCTGCCGTCCAAAAGCCTGTATGTGTGTTACATCTGTTTGCCACAGTTCACAACTGTTCAGTCCCCTTGGGTTTGCTCCCGTACTCACTGTAGGGAGTGCATGTTGTTGGCAATTTGGGCACGTGGCCACAATCACTTTGGCCTGTTCTCGAGTGATGTTAAACTGGCGAACCAGGCCAGGTGCATTTTGGTGGAAAAGCTGGTGGCTGATTTTTGCCTGTTCAAAAACATTTGGGAGAGTGGCCATCACTGCAGGTGCAGCAAGAGCATCTGCCCTTCTGTTGCCTTCAGCGATAAACCCTGGCAAGTCAGTGTGTGACCTGACATGCATCACATAAAAGGGTTGCTCTCGGTGAGTGACTAACTTTACCAGTTTGGAAAGCAATTCAAAAAGTGCAATGTTAGATACATCTTGCAGTATTGCTTGATCTGCTCTGGATACTACTCCTGCCACGTATGCAGAGTCTGTAATCAGATTAAATGGTTCTGAGAACCTTTCAAAAGCCCTAACAACTGCAGCCAATTCAGCAACCTGAGGTGAACCTTCCACCTCAGCAATGTCCGTCTCCCACTGCTGGGTTTGAGGATCTTTCCAAGTCATAACAGACTTGTGGGACCTCCCGGACGCATCTGTAAAGACAGTCAGAGCCCTTTTTAAAGGTCTCCTACTTAGAGCAGTTCTTAATTTTAAAGTAAATTGAACATCTTGTTCAAACAATTTGCAAGCGGGCCGTGCTACTGAAAATTGTCCTGAGTAGGAATCCAGAGCAAACTGCAACACTTCATTTTCTTGAAACAATTGTTCCAGTATTTTCATAGTATTTTGACCTGATTTTAACTCAACTGGAATGTGAATGCACTTAAAATCACATCCTGCTAACTCCCTGATCCGGGTCCTTGCTTTCCGGATCAGTTCTGCTATCAGCTCTTGAGGCTTTGTCAGCCTCTTGGACCTTTTGTGACTGAGGAAAACCCATTCTATGATCAAGAGAGAGTCCCTCTGGTCCCGGTCCTTTTTTGGTGTGTCCTTTGCCTTAGGTGTTTGTTTTTCCTCCCACTGGAAAATAATTCCATGGAGGTGTGGCAACTTACCTAGGATGATAAATTTGAATGGCAGATCAGGCCGGCATCGGTGGGCCTGTCTTGTGGACATTGCAATCTGAACCTTTTCTAGAGCTTTCCGTGCCTCTGGGGTAATAGACCTAGGAGCCCCTGGGTCCTCTCCCCCTTTCAGTAAATTGAAAAGAGGGGCAAGGTCTTCATTAGTCAGACCAAGCCATGGTCTTACCCAGTTCAAAGACCCACACAACTTGTGGACATCCGCAAGGGTCTTGATCCTTGGATTGATTTCTAGTTTTTGAGGAACAATGGTCCTATTTCCAATTTCTAAGCCCAAATATTTCCAAGGTGGCATCTTTTGAATTTTCTGTTCTTGGAGCTCGAACCCTGCAACAATCAATGCATCGATCGTTAGGTCAAGCGCATGTGTGAGTAAATCATCATTGGGGGCACACACAAGGATATCATCCATATAATGACAGATGATGGCCTTCTCTGCGGCTGCACGAACTGGGGAAAGCAGGGAAGAGACATACCACTGGCAGATAGCTGGAGATACCTTTAGGCCCTGAGGAAGAACAGTCCAATGGTACCTTTTCATAGGAGCTTCTGAATTGATAGAAGGGACAGAGAATGCCAAACGCGGTGCATCGTCAGGGTGCAATGGGATTTGGAAAAAACAATCTTTAATATCAATAACAGCTAATTTCCAATCTTGAGGAAGCATTGTTGGGGATGGCATACCAGGCTGGGGAGAACCCATATCTTCAATTACATTATTAATTTGTCGGAGGTCACAGAGAAGTCGCCACCTCTTTTTGTCAGCTTTTTGGATGACAAACACTGGAGAGTTCCATGGGGACATGGTCTCCACAATGTGGCCCTTTCTTAGTTGCTCTTGTACTAGTTCTTCAAGCACTTTTATTTTTTGTTTACTGAGTGGCCACTGTTTCACATCAACTGGTTCGTCTGTTTTCCACTTAAGTTTTTGAGTGGGGCGCTGTTGTTTAATGACTGCTGCACAAAAATGCTGTGGAGAGTCTGGAATATTAATTGTGACACCCCAATGGGCCATTAAATCTCTCCCTAACAAAGGTTCTGAATAATCTAACACAAATGGACGGATATTTGCCAATTGTCCGTTTGGACCCTCGAATTGAATAATGCTTTTGGATTGCCTTGCCAATTGCAGACCTCCTACACCTCGAAGGTGACCAGCAACATTTTGTAAAGGCCAGTGTGCTGGCCAGTCTTGTACTGGAATCACTGTGCAGTCTGCACCTGTGTCTACAAGCATTTCAATGCGTTTAGACTCCCCACCCCCACTGACATTGCACCACAATTTGGGTTTATCTGTCCCAATAACTTGGACCCGGGCGACTGTGGGCCCTTGTTTATCGACATTTTCAGGTAAAGATGGCACAGGGATAGCTTGAGCAACAATTTGTCCCTTAGGAAGAAACAGGGGTGGGTGGAAACAGTGCAGGCTGAGAACAAATTGCTTGGGATCTGATGTTGTCAGTCCCGGAGCAATTTCGATCTCTTGTGGTGTGTTTTTGTCCCCAGTGATGATGTACTTACAACGAATTTGGTTCCAAGTACCTTTCTGTTCAGGATTTACAGAGACAATATGCCAGTCAGTGTCCTTCAGGTGGAGTGACTCTGTCAGCTGCAACCTGTAAGGCGCTTTGACATAAGATGTGGTTAATACAGAATCACTTAAATCATAACAAAGGTTATTTTGTTTCACATTTAACAGTGGACTAGTGGACTTGGTCTTTGAAGCACCTGCTTCACTTACACAAATGTTAATATTATCGCGCGCTTGATTTATTTTACTACCCTTATTCTCTTGGCCTGCTCCTTTTATGTCTGCACGCCTGGCAGGCTGGCGCTTTATTCTTCGTTTTTTTGTTGTTGACCCCCAGGGAGGGCTTGCAGTTCTCCTCCCCTGCTATTTTTAAATTCATCAAATTCCCTTTTCAGGGGGCACTGGTTACTCCAGTGCCCTAGCTTATTACAAAGCAGGCATGGTTTAGTGGGCTCAACCATTGCCGGTCTCCGCTGCTGCCCAGGGTACTGCTGTGCTGAAAGAGAAGGTGCAGGGCTGGCAACAGCAACACGCTGAGGTGGTCTTGGCAGCAGCCTTGGTCTGGTGTCTTCAGCTACAGTCATCAGAGGCACTTTCCTGTTACAGACTAGAAGCATATCTTTTAATGTAGGGGAAGGTTCCATAGGAAGGCTCAGGATTGCTGCTCGACACTGTTCATTTGCATTTGTAAACGCTATTTCTTCTAAAATTGCTTCCCTTGCATTTTCTTTTTTAACTTGTATTTCAATGGCTCTAGTTAGCCTTTCTACAAATTTCACAAAAGGCTCTGATGGTAGTTGTTTGATTTTACTATAGGGCTCAAAAGGCCCCTCAGGTTGGAGGGAAAAGAATGCCTTTTCAGCTGCTTCCTTTACTTTCTCAAGTGTTTCTGCAGGAATTGCAGCAGCTTGGACTGAGGGAGAAGACCATTGACCCTCACCACAGAGGTGGTCAATAGTAATAAGGTTACCATTGTTGTCTTTTGCTGTGTTTGGATCAGCCTGTAAGCTTGGGAGAGCATCTTTTAGCAATTGTTTCAATGCTGATTCCCATAATTTGAATTCCGTGGATGTCATGAGACATGAAAACAATTGTTTTAAATCATGTGGAACTACAATAGTCCTACTTAATTCAGAATTTAAAAGGCCACGGAAATATGGACTGTGTGCACCATATTCTTTATGAGATTTACAGATCTCTTTAATCAATTGTCGTCCAAAAGAACTCCAATTAGCAGTTGGGGCTGCTCCAGCTTGAGCTGCAGGCTGAAACGTAACAGGGGCCAGTGACAACATGGCACCATGCATTGGGTCTGCTGTCCCCTGCTCTGTATCCCTTGAATCAGAAGCATTGGGATCACAGCTACAGGTTTGGGGACAGGCAGTGGGTGTGTCCCCACCGTGGGAACCCGGGGAGGGGGCGGGGAAAGGGAGCCGGCAAGGGGCGGGGCAACCGTGGGAACAAGGGGCGGGGTCAAGGGGCTGGCAGGGGGCGGGGATACCGTGGGAACAGAGGGCGGGGTCACCTGGTGACATCACGTCAGCAGCTGCCCCCTGGCAGGAGTAGAGGGGCGGAGCTGAGGGTACTGCAGGAAAGGCGGGGGGAGGGGGGAAGGTGTCACTAGGAACAGGAGGAGAGGGGGATGGGGATGGAATTTTGGGATGCTTAAGAGGATTTTGGGAAGAAGAAGACCAGGTTTGGGAAGATGCCACGTGGCACCCACCATCTTGTGCACCCCCTAGGGACTGGGGGCCATTTTGGACATCACTGCTCTCCGAAAAGCTACCACGTTCTCGGGATTTTTTTGGGGAAAGAGGTTTAGGGGTTTTAGAGGGAGAGGGAGGAACAGGGAGAGCAGAGGCACATGGCTTTACATTTGGCTTTTTCTCCATTTCCTTTTGTTTGAGCAATGCTGTTCGAATTTGCAAACTCCAGAACACAAATTTAGCTGAGGGTAATTTGCCAGATTGTCCTAAGGTTATCAATTCATTCCCAACTTTATCCCAGAATTGAATATTGTGGATTTCTTCAGGGGAAATGTTTGGGAACTGCAGAAAAAGCCATCTTATAAACTGTTTCAATTTTCCTTTAGAGAATTTCACATTACTCTTGATTAAAATGCTAACAATATGATAATACACTCCCCTTTGTACAATGCTAAGTTTGGAACCCATGTTAAAAAGCAAAGTACTTAATCCCGCCTGACCAAAAACAAAGCTAAAATCAGCTACCAATTTCTAAAAAAAACCACAGATAGAAAGCGATAACGAGCAGACAAAAGCTTCACAATGCAGCTGTATATACTGCTTTTAAAATTCCCGGGCAGCGGCGGCAGGGCACGCCCTGCCGAACCGGCACACCCTGCCGAACCGAGGCAGAAACAAAGCCTCCCCCGCCGTGGAATGCAACCCCCCCGCGGAGCAGAGGCAGCAGCCACGCCACGTGGCAGCCGAAACCGGGACGCCCCTCCCCCCGCCGCCGCGTGTGCAGAGCACTCCCGACCCCGCAGCCACGTGGAAAGAGAGCCCCCCCCTCCCCCGCAAAGAGAAAGAGAAAGAAATCTCCTAACACGTGTCTGAACACGCTGCTGAGCCGGGGCTGCTCCGGCGCGAATTTTAAAAAACAGTGAAACACGCAGCAGGAAAGCTAAACTAGAACGCTATGAATTCTCGTCTGTGGGGCTGCGCAGCCAAAATGCAAAGGCAAAAAAGGAACAGAACTCACGGCAGAGTCTGTTTTTGAGCTTCTGCTCTACCGAAAGCAGAGATACTCACGTGAAATGGAAGCTGTAGGCTGGGTACAGGCAGGAAGGTCTCCACCGGAAAAGGACCTCTCTCTGGGTGCAAGAGAGGCTGCCCTTTTCTCCCTCTGGAAAATCTGTTCACCACAATGAAGCAGGGCTTTCCAGAAGGCACCGAACAGTCCACGAAACTTTTTCTGGGAGTATTCCCAAAGTCTCTAGCTGGGAGTCTTGAAGCCAGGCTCCTTTCAGCTGGATGCACGGCTGGCAGAAGCTTCTCTGAGGAACTGCGAGTCCTTTTTCGGGCTGCAGAGTCGAGCCACCCACAGGGACGCCAATATATTGGAATATGTATCCCAATATAACCAGTTAGATGGTGCCTAGGCCAGTTCTGACCTTCGCTGCTTGGCCAGAGGCAGCACTGTGGTGTTTAACCCCAGAGGTACCTTGGCTGGCGGCAAAGTGCAGCGGGGCACAAGACAGGACTCCGTTCTCCTCAGGAGAGAGCTTCTGGCGATGGTGAAGAAAAGAAGGGAGCGGATTCTGCTAGAAGGTAGCCAGATGTTTATTCCATGAGTACAGATACGTCTGCACTGGGCCACTGCTGGTAACAGAATAAAAGCCGCATGGTCTGATTCACATTTTAAGCTCAGGACAGGGAAGGGGAGGGGACAGGTGAGTCACCAACCAGGTGAAGGGGCAGGGTCTCAAGGTACTAGGGACACCTATCACACGACGCCTTGCTGGTACGTTAGCCTGATTGACAGGGCACACTCAGCGAGGGGCGAGGGGGAAGGGAGAAGGTAAAACAGGATATTGCAACACACCACAACAGGTGAAGATGTCCTAACTAGAGCAGAGGCCCTTTCAAGAGCAGGGTGTCCTTGTTGACAAAGAAAATGCTGAAGTTGTACAAGAACGGGATGTGGAATGTAGAAGTTGCTATGCTTGCTAACCACAGGAAAGTAGCTAAAGGCTAAATTAGGTGGGGTTGACATGTAGCTGAATAGCCAATCCTGAGCTCAGCTTTTGCAATATGTATGAGGCTCATTATGTACTGTATTTAGGTTGCCAAATCAATCAATAAATTAGACATGTTCATGACCATCTGGTGTCCTGGTCTCCTTCCTTTGACAATTTCAGAACAAAACAAATACATAAATAATTGACTGACACTAAAACCCATCACACTCCCAGAATTAATCAATACATTAATTAAGTAATCTCATGAACAGAAAAATCTTAAATTGACAAACAAAAACAATTACAATGTCATAATAAACATTTTGCAAAGTTTCTCTGCTTTTCTAAACCACTCAATAATAGCTGGTTTGTTATTTTATGCTCCTGAGAATCTCTTGTTGGTATTTCTCCAGTGTACTCACTCAGAGTACATAAACAATTGCAGTCCCTTTTAAATGTCTCCTTGAGAGAGTTTTTAGTGGATGGGGGTCAGGGCTTGTGTGTCCTGCTTGGCACAGCCCAGGCAGGGCTTTCCCAGCCACATTCCACACTCCATTGCCCAGCTGGAGCCGCGGTGCCTCTGAGTTGTGCTGCCCCAGCCCCAGGGACGCTCTCCTTGTCTGCCCATTCCCCCACGGTCTCTGGGTAGGGATGGCCTCAGTGGGGGCTGCTGACATCCTCAGCAACTTGGAGGCTGCTGCTGAATTTTCCTGCTGCAGAGGCTTGTTCAGCCTTCAGCTCTTCAGTGCAGGAATTCAGTGTCCCAGGGGTCATTAGCATTCAGAATACCTTGACAATCCAAGCCTCTGGGGATAATTTGATTTCAGTTTCCAAATCTTGTGTGGTTAATAAGAGAGATTTCAGAAGTGCATTAAACTGAATATGTTTTATTTTAAAAGACAGCGAGAAAACATTTTTTAGGTCCTGTTTAGGGTTCTTTTATTTATTTTATTAACAGGGGAATGTTAATAGGAATCTCCAATTGACACTGAATCCAAGTACCTCCTCATGCTGTTGGAATAGATATGAAAATCAAGACCCTTCATGGCTGACAATCAGTCAGACTCTGTCCCTACCCCCACCCCACCATTTCCCCCATCCAAGCCCTGGCACTCAGAGCAGCCTTGTGCAAATCTGAGCTCCCTCCAGCCCAGGCTGCACCTGCAGCTTTCAGCTCCTTGGCTCCAACTCCCACCTGCTTTCCTTGGAGAAGGAGCTGCCCGAGACACAGAGGGATGTTCATTTCTTGTCAGCCAACAAAGCCAAGGGAAGGCTCAGCACCATCAAAGGCAAAAGTCATTCCTCTGCTGGATATTAAATCCACTTTCCACAGCAGACAGTCTCAGAGCAATGGAAAACACCTTCTGTGCCCAGCACAGATCCCAATATCCCTGCAAACCCTCCCTGCCCCGATTCTGCCCAGATTTGCTCTTTGCACACACGAGTCACACACTGAAGTCAGGAGCTCCCTCCATGCCCAGTGGGAGGAAAAGAGAGAAAGGGGACAAAGAGCTCTCCTGTGCAGAGCCAAGGTCCAAGTGCAGTCCCTGCAGTGGGAGCCACAACTCATCAGGTTTGTGTCCTTTGGGCTCAGGGCCTGGTGACACTCAGAGGCACAGAAAAGTTTCTTGCCAACAAACACAAGTTGGACATTTGAACAGTTTAATAACCATCACAGCTCTCTATGATGTCCCTGCAGCCTCTGACATGTGTCCCATCCCCAAGGGATTCCTGTACAGGAACAGTTTTAGACAAAGACATAAGGTAATTCTGTGATAGATGAAAACACAAATAAAATTATCTTTATTATTTATTTATTTGAACTTCAGAAGTTTGGGCAATTTCTTCCAGCTCAAAGCATGAAGCCAGTCAGTTGAGAGGCCCTTGAATGACCAGAGAGCATCTAGAGGAGGAAATCAGAGAGCAGTAGAAGTACATAGATCCATTTGCTGTAAAAGAAGAGAATGTCCTTAAAAAGATTGGCCATGTCTAAGGACATTCCTTAAAAAAAAGTCCTTAGACATGGCCATTTCAACAGAAGAGCTGAAAACACCTGAAGGAAGAGAGACAGAATAAACAGAATATTGGTGACATCAGTAGAATGGAAGATCAGTAGTTTTCCTCCTGACATCTGTACACCTCCAGGAAATTCCTGTTCCTGGTGGGAAAACTCTGCCATTTCTAAACAGTACTCAAATGACCCAGATAATAAAGATTTGTTTGTATGTCATGAAATTAGGGTCTTTCATTATCAATTTTGCAGATGATAATAAGCTGGGAGCATATGTCGATGTGTTAGAGGGACGGAGGGCTTTGCAGAGGGATTTGGAATGGTTGGATGGATGGGCAGAATCTAATGGGATGAAGTTCAATGAGTCCAAGTGCCAAGTCCTGCACTTTGGCCACAATAACCCCCTGCAACATTATAGGCTGGGGCCGGTGTGGCTGGACAGTGCTCAGGTGGGAAGGGACCTGGGGTTGCTGGTTGACTGTCAGCTGAACATGAGCCAGCAGTGTGCCCAGGTGGCCAGGAAGGCCAAAGGCATCCTGGCCAGCATCAGGAATAGTGTGGCCGGCAGGAGCAGGGAGGTCATTCTTCCCCTGTACATGGCACTGGTGAGGCCACATCTTGAGTATTGCGTCCAGTTCTGGGCCCCTCAGTTTAGGAGGGACGTTGAGATGCTTGAGAGTGTCCGAAGGAGAGCAACGAGGCTGGTGAGGGGCTTGGAGCACAAGCCGTATGAAGAACGACTGAGGGAGCTGGGGTTGTTCAGCCAGGAGGAAAGGAGACTCAGAGGTGACCTTATCACCCTCTTCAACTTCCTGAAAGGTGGCTGCGGTGAGCTGGGGGTCGGTCTCTTTCTCCGGGCAACAACAGACAGAACAAGAGGACACAGTCTCAAGCTGCGTCAAGGGAGATATAGGCTAGAATTAGGGAGGAAGTTTTTCACAGAAAGAGTGGTCAAATACTGGAATCATCTACCCAGGGAGGTGATGGAGTCACCATCCCTTGATGTGTTTAAGGGAAGACTGGATGTGGCACTTGGTGCCATGATCTAGTTGAGGTGTTAGAACATGGGTTGGACTCGATGACCTTAAAGGTCTCTTCCAACCTAGAAATTCTGTGATTCTGTGATTCTGTGAAACTAACAGGTATTAACACCTGTGCCACTTTCCAGGCAGACATCAGTTGTGTGCCCGTGAACAGGTTGTGCCACTTGTGCCCTGAGGTGCCCAGCTGGGGTTGGATCTCTTCGAGAGCACCTGAGGGAGAGCAGAGCACCTTTAGAGCTGCAGGTCCCTGCCAGCCCTGCAGGGCTCATGTCCCATCAACATCTGCACTGCTCCTGTCTGAAACGGGGCCCAGTATGGTGCCGGGATCATCAGAGAGCTGAGGTGTGTGCTGGAATTCAATGCCCTCCCCATCGCGCAGCATCCCTGCATTTTCCTGCTGCAGCCTTGGTCTCCAGCACAGCCATGGTGGCTCTTTGGGCTCTGGACTGTTGCTGCAGCCCCCAAGGGCAGCTGAGCTCTGCCTTTGGCACAGTCAGGCCTGGCCAGCGCAGACCATGCTCAGCAATTGCTTGTGTGTGCCTGGCCTTGCTGTCAGCCCCGGCAGCGGCTGCGTGGCCCCTTTGTGGCCCTGTGCTGGCCCAGCCATGGTGGCCCAGCCCCTGTGCAGGCCCAGCCCAGGCCAGGAGCATTGCAGCTGGGAACGGCCCCTGTGCCGTGGTGCCCACAGCAGCCTTGGGGCTCTGTGCCCCATGGCCTCCCTGCTGGGCAGCCTCTGCCAGCTCCTGCAGAGCCCCTGGCACCTGTGGGGCTGCACAGACAGCCCTGCCCCGGGCTCTGCCGGCCTCTGGGCCAGCAAAGAGGCAGCCAGGGCTGGCCATGGCCGGGAACAGGCCCTGAGCGCCTCAGGAGGATGGAGCTGGGCCACAGCCAAACTCAGCCAAGGCAAAAGTTAGGCTCAGTAGCTGCCAACACATGGGGACCGAGGCTGGCACTGACCAATGTCCTGGGCCCCCTCCCTGCTCTGTCCCTGCCACCAAGGGCACAGAGCAGCCTCCTCTCTGGGCCACTTGCCTGTTTGCAATGCCTTGCACAGGCCCTGGCCCTGCCCCACAAGGCCTGGCCTGAGTCCTGCCCCTGCATGCTCAGCCAGGCTGAGATGGACACTGATGGTTTCTGGGCCAGGCTCTCTGAGCCCAGCCCAGCTCCCTGCAAGCTCTGCCAGCTGCCCTGAGCTCTGGGCAGCACCAAGGGCCTCTCCCCAGCCCAGCCCAGCCCAGCCCAGCCGGCTCTGGCCCCACAGCTCTGCTCAGGCCAGGCTGCTCTGGGCACTGCCCCATGGCCTCAGCCCCTGGCAAAGGCACAGCAGCAGCTGCAGCTGCCACAGGACTCAGCCCCACCATGGGGGAAGATGCTTGGCCAAGGCCAAAGGAGGCTCCCTGGCTGCCCTGCTCCCCTCTGGCTCAG